>NC_142671.1:15251817-15304317 GCF_964200805.1 Pocillopora damicornis
ATGGGAAGGCTCGGCCGTAGGAGGTCTAAAAGCAGGCGTCGAACTGATAAGCTTCGACGATCCGCTTTGGAAGTCGAAGACCTAGATTTTTTCAGAAAGCAACACTACTACTAATAAGTTATGGACAAGAAGAAACACTTCAGCTAACTGATGTATCTTGCGGAAAATATATCAAACTAAAATAAGGCCGAACACCTTTTCTCAATCGGCATCACAAATACGTGAGGGAACAAATACAAAAGACAAAGACAATCTTTGTTCAAAGCTTTCTAACAACTAACTGTCATAATGTTAACGCGCTAAAACATGCAGCTGTGGCTGCAGGTACCTATAGCACGACTAACTGATATTTCTTTTAGTTAGTGATATCGATCAGTCTATGAATTTTGAGGGCTGTTTGTCTTCAGACATCAAATCTAAGCTTGAACAATATTTTGACCTCAATAAAAAAATACATTGATGAGATAATTATAGGTTTCAATACACTTCATAATTATTCACAATGCTAAAAACTTCTCTATGGTAATTATAGGTTTCAATACACTTCATCATTATTTACAACGGCTAAAAACTTCCCTATGGCTGAAGGTCAGAATAGTAAGAAGAAACGAGAAAAATAACAATGTATTGTGTAATTGTGTGTTCTTCAAAGGTATATCACGTAGGGAAGATTTATGAACCATTCAAGAAGTTTTGAACATCGCCGAGTGTGTTTTTTGGCTTAATCTTTGTGGCCAATGTTTGAGCCTCGAACGTGAAACTTTGTGACAGAGATCTGGGTCTGGGTTCTCTGCCCAGATCTCCGCTTAGAAAACAAGGGAAAAATACAGCTAAGTAACATTATACGTGCGGTCAAAAAGAGAACCTGCCATCCTTGCTAGCTGAAACAGTCCAATTTTGGAAACAAATTGCTGAGCTGTACTAAAGGTAAACAGTAACAAGGAAGTTAATTCCTCTATAAAAGTAGGCTAAGCAGTGAGTGAATTTCAAACCTGCAAGTCAGATCTAATCAAGTCGAAAAAGAAGGACTTCGCAATGTCAAGATTTTCTCTATCGGTTGCCTCTGCAATGTGCCTACTGGTATTCTTTACAGCATCAGTTCAGAGTAAGTTGTGTTACGCGATCGCGAGTTTTGAAATCTCATTAACTTATAGAGTCAAAGTTTATATTTTAGATTCTTTTTAAAAGTTGATTAATGTCCAGAACTAGGAAAATGTCCGTCCCTGCATTAACGATTTAAGAATCTCAATCTTTTCAATAATCACGCACATGCGCACGAATAGGCTCTCAGGAAAATGAAAATGAAATCAGTTTTGGACCCATTGGTCCTGAGCGGAGCTGTCGTCTACGAGGAAATTTTTAATTAGCTGTAGATAACATCAAGGATTCATTTGTATGGTTCTTTTCCAGCTTTCAAACTTCCTGGTGCCACTGACACTGCAAAGAGGCTCGAAGAAAATTTCGTAAAAGCTAAAACTAAGCATCCTCCAAGTGGTGCTGGATTTCGGGCTTTGTTCCAAATACCCACTTCAAGAGAGGTTCACGATGTTGTCGTTCTCATGGATGGCTCGGGATCGGTTACGTCTTGTCAATTCGAGAAAGCAAAGAAGGCGCTTCGTTACCTATTGGCTGTGAAAAACATGTACGTGGACCTCAAGTATGCAGCGGTCACTTTCTCGAACTCAGCCACTGTGAATTTCAATTTTTTGCCGGACTATTTTGCAGCCGTTGAGATGAATAGAATCACTCGCCCAGGAGGGGGAACTAACACTTATGCTGCATTGGTGAAGGCCACGGAATTATTTGATGATCCCTTGGCAGGTAAACCTTTCATATATATCGTAAAATTACCTCCTTCTCATATGAGAATGAGAGACAGAAATAAAGGAAAGTATAGGAAATAATACTCTCTTCTGGTGTTAAGCACACAGTAAGCGGCTAAAGCAAGGAAGAAGCGTGGGGAAAAACACGAGACGAAGTCGAGTGTTCCTCCGCACTTCTTTCAATCAACGAAAAAAAAAGCTGGAGAGAAGTCCAGGAAATGGTCGGACATAGCACAAATTGGCAGATGGCTGGACAGCTTCAGCTCAGCTCCTTGTCTTGTACTCTGATAGAGCAAGCTCATTCAACTAATGACAGCGCGCGTTATATCCGAACTTTATTATAAAAGCAAAGGAAAAACCTGGGCTACGCATGTGTATTCCATATATGGTAATGCTGTCGAATAAAATCGTTAGCCTCCCTTTAAACTACGCAGATTATATTCTTAGTAAAGGAGTTTTGTATGAAACTGCATGGGTTATTTTTATTCTTTCGTTCACCCTTAAATTAATTAGGGTTTTGTTCCATGTTTTTAAGGCGGACGTTCTGATCCAGACGAGAGAATAGTTTTCCTCGTCACAGACGGAAGATCCAATTCCCCTTCTCAGACCAAAGCAAAGGCCCTAGAACTGAAGAAAAGTGGTGTAGAAATTTTCGTCGTCGGCATTGGTAGCTACTTCAGCGGAATAGATGAGATAAAGGAGGTGGCTTCAAGTCCACCGGAAAAGTTCTTTTACGTGGCTTCCGACCTTTGGGAGGTGGTGAAGCAAATTGTAAAGGATATCTCTCCCATACTGTTAGAGGCTATGAATGCTGAGCATGATCTTCCTTGCTAAATTAAAAAAAAGAAGTTAAAACCCTCCTTAAGGTTTTTGAAACATAGTATTTAAGGAAACATTCATTGTTTGAACAAGTTGCCCTTAATTAGATGAAAATTTTCTTCACTCGGTAGCTTCGACGAAAGGTATCTGAAAAAAGCTCAAAGTTTGCATAAATGGAAACACTTTCCGACCATTTCGAGTTTTCAATTTTCCGCTACAGGCCATCTTTGCACGTTCTTTGTGATATGGCTGCTCTTATTATCATAAATTTGATACTCTCAATAAAAATTATGTTTTCAAAATAGCTGATACTCGTTTCGTATTTTCTGCAAACGTTCTGCTTTTATATATATATGTCAACGGAGCTTACTGAATATTTTTATTGAACTAACACTGACCTTGTTTAGTAAGAGAGGTCTTCCCTCAGGAAATGTGTTCTTGTTGTTATTTTTGGCAACAAGAGAGAGGTGAGGTAGGATGCGCTGCACTTTTATCTCTGATTTTTTGGAGACACTCTTTGAAGTGAACTAACCGACATTTGATAATGAAACTTTTATGCTAAATTTGTCCATAACCATAAAGATTGGGAGTGACTTGAGCAGAACTCAGTTGGAAGTAAATCAGTCTGTTGTTTCTGAATTGAATATGTACTCCTTTATAGTATGATATTCATGATGGCTGAATATGGACGCATTTTAAACATACATACACGAACACCCCCGATCATGTAAAGATTACATCATGTGATGTCGTTTTCCACGTGCTAAATTGACAGAGGTTCTCAATTATTTTCATATTTCATAATTGAATGCTAACAAAGGAAACGAAAATTTGATGTTTCCTCCTCTGTTGAAAGAATTAGATCAACATGCCCAACAATTTATAAACACATGAAGATAGCTATTTCATTTAGAGGAAATAACTTGTAAGTTTATTTTTAACAGCCGCCGAATATATTTCCTAATAATTAAATGATCTGGAACAATATCACAAAAAGTTGTTTGAATTGGTAATAAATATCAAGGAAGAAACCATGTCACCCTGTTGACTTTAATTAGTATTTTTTCATGCCTTTTTTAAACACATCTTGTCAGAGTGTCGTTTAAGTATATAACCATGACAAGAGGAAGGAGATCAGCTGGTTATATATGTATGTATCTAACCCTCGTGTTTCACGATGATTTTTGGAAAAAAGATCACCGAAATGGTTACTCATTGTACCCAGCTTGTCTTTGTCATTACGATTTTAACTCTCTGCGTGAGATCTGTCGAAAATATTGAGTTATGTCAGAAAATGACGATCAAAAACTGTGCGTCCAATTTCCATGAAGTTTTTCAAGCCTTTGAGAGAAGGAACTCGAGTCAACTGTTTCAAAACTGTGTAGAAGTGCAGGTATTTAATGAAAGAACAACAATTTTTTGCATGTCGATTTTTCCGTATCGTAATGTATTAGATCTGGTTGACCCTGTTGATGTCCAAACTCAGTTTTCAGACGATTCCATGAAAACCTTAGATTTACATTAAGTTCTCACTAAATAAGCTAATCGAATAAGTGTTAATGAATTCTCATTAAAACATCCTTAATCCGACGAAACTCTTTTACTCACAGTAAAAGTTCGAGGATCATATTTATAGGACAAGGTTATGAAGAAGATTGCCAAAGAAAGTTTTAAAGTAGTTAAGCGTACATCTCAACTTGTTTCGTCGTAGAAAGTTGTTGACTGCCTGTCTGTTCCCCGCTGTCCCGGTGACCTTCTGACTACGTTCCGTTCGCTCTTGATTACAACAGCGAGTTTGATGAAACAAAGCGGTTTGTGTCCAAGCTTGAATTATGCTGGGTTAAAGCGATACATAACAGGTAAAGTATTTTTCAGCATTGTTAGTTTAGTCATTTAGGCCTGAATAAGAGTAGGACACCTGAAAACACCGGGCATACTTGATTAAAGAACTTAACACCAGGGGATCATCGTGTTGTGTCCTTGGGGCAGACATTTCACTCGCACGGTGCCTCTTTCCAGCCAAGGGTATAAACGGGTATTGGGTAACTGTAGAGTAAACTTGACAAGATGTTGAGGATCAGAGGCATAGCTAGGGGGAGGGGGTCCTAGAATGTTCGTGAACCCTCCCCCCCTTCCTTCCCCCCTACCCCTTTGTAGGCCCTATTTTTATCACATTAAGTAAAACACAGGGTGGAGGTCGACATGATAATTTGGTGAGTACCCTCTGTTTGACAATGTGACCCCCCCTTTTTAAAAAATCCCGACTCCTCCCTTAGGAGTAAACTAAAATCTTGTTCAGGAGGATTCGAGCATTACTCTTAGTCACCTCATTCTTTGTGAACCAGCAGTAAAGGAAAATCAGTTCCTTTAACAACATTTTATAGAAATCAGTGAGTGACGACCAAGAAGATGTGGAAGAAGTGGAAGCAAAAAAACATTTTATGTCGCAAAGAATCTTAGAAGAGAACAGGAGACATAAACTTTTCTCGTCGGTTTTGGATGAAAACACATTTTACTCAGTGCAAAACTGAATCAAAAGTTTGTCATAACTTTGAGGAAAATTGGCGTTCACTTATAACTTGATTTAGACTGACACAGTTTCCTTCACTGATCTTCTGTATCACTTGTCTTGGAATGAATTTTTAGGTAATACAATGATTTGTCATAAAAACGGCCCATGGTTTGATGAATGTGAACGTCAATGTTTGTGTTACAATGGCGAACTTTTATTCTGTCATCGGATCAGAAAAGACTTTACAGCTATGACCCTCGAGGAACGAAGGAGATTCACAAACGTTCTCAAAACCGCTGCGACAAACCCTATTTACAAAGATGAGTACAGAAGGATCTGCAATGTTCATGCACGGATGCCGACCAAACTACTCCATCACATGCCTCAGATCTTTCTACCCTGGCACAGATGGTATTTGCTGGAGTTTGAAAACATCCTTCGTCAAGTTGACTGTAGGGTTACAGTTCCCTATTGGGACTGGAGTAAGGACGAAAAACACTGGGCCCGAGAAACGGAGGCAAACGATGTTTGGAATCTAGGTCCTCACGGTTTGGGGGGTGACGGTACTTTGTCTGATGATTGTGTCAGAGACGGGCCTTTTAAGAAAGATGCTTTCTTTATACCTGAAGATATTGGACAAGGCTGTTTACAAAGACGTTTTAACATTTCATGTTTCCTTCCAAGCGAAGACGTGATTCAAAAAATAACAAAGGATGCAAATTTTACTGCGTTTGAAAAGTTTGTTCGGGAAAAAGTGCATCCTGCTTTTCACGACTGTGTTGGTGGCCATATGTTAAAACATCACTCGGCTTCGTTCTCTCCGGAGTTCTGGATTCATCACAGCTTCATAGATAAACTCTGGGCAGATTGGCAGATGAACGGAGCCAGTCACACGTTTGAGTATTTCATCAACATAACCTTTGAGATGCCTTTGAGCGGACGGTTTTCATGGGAACTGTTAGATAATCATAACTTACCCGGTGGAGTTAAAATCCTCTATGAGAATCCAGGGGATTCCACTCTTAATTCAAGGCTGAGCAGTTTTGTTTAAAAGTTACACACTTTTGTGGCTGTGTCTGATTGATGTGATAAGTTTCAAGTTTACCATGAAGAAAATGGAATTGTTATCTCAGAGGGAAAGATATATTTTCGCTTGTTGTCAGGTCATGGACTGATTTAGTTATCCAACAAACTTGTTGCTTTCATGTAAATTCTTTTACAAGCGATGGAAATGATTCCATTCCTAACTTTCTTTCTTTACATTCCATGTTTCATAGACAACATATATTTTATCCATCAACTGCAAAGGAGAGATCAGTTTAGTCACTTATGTTTCTTGCTCAAGACAATCCTTAACAAGCGGGAAATTCGAATATTTTAACCTGGCAATTTCAGCTTTTTGCTATGAACAAAACCTCATTTAGGAAAACTCATAAACTTGTTTAACGTAGTATTGATAAGTAGATACCATTAAAATCAACTGGGGAAGATCATGGTAATCGTTGAAAAATGAATGAATCTGATTTTTACCCTCTCAAGAAATTGTACAGTTGGCGAGTGTGTGAATCATCTTTCCACCCTTTTCTCCTCTACAATTTTACATCAGTTCTTCGCAGCGACATTTACTAATGAAAGTCAGTAACACTACAGTAATTCAGATTATTGGTAACCAAAATGAATAGGCGGCTTACTATTGGTCGATTGTCCATTAAAAATTGTTATCCTCAGTTGGAAGATGGAAAATCGAATCGCAGCTTCTATTCCAAAGAGGTTACTGATGGCCTAAATCCATTATTTTTAGGCCAGTGGTATTTGCGTGGCGAGTCAAGCAAGAGCTCACCTCGATCAAATAGCCACTTCCCCACCTGCAGATAGGGTACACTTGATGTAATTGTTCACGGTGTGAGAGTGATATCGATAAAACAGACCAATACAAACGAACAAGTACGTGTTAAATAGATTTGCATGTAGTAATTAAAAGATGTAATTGGATGGTTTGATGACCTGATCAGATTACAATAAGAAACTACTTTGCACAACTGATTGGCAAACGATGTTTGTTAAGCATTTGCCAATGGAAAAAAAATCGGGGTTCATTTTTTGATTGGGTTTTAAAACACTCCAAAAAAGAGGTAATTTTAATCAATACTGCCAGATCAGCGGACGAAATCAAAGGAAAATAATCCAGTTCTGTGTTGCTTTGATTGTTCGTTTCAAACTTTTACAGACCTCTCTGTCTTCCATTTTTTTTTTAGTTTATGCAAAGGAAAAGGATAAGCAAAGTAAAAATAAAAATGAAAATATAAACGAAACTGTTTTAGTTTGAATATAGTCATACATGTTTCTTGTGGTAATGCTGAAAGACGAAACAGTCACATCACCGCTCACAAGTGTACGTGATCCATTTTGGAACCCGCTGCCATCGTGTAAGCCACGGTGTGATAATAAGCGTTCAGTATTAGGGTCACCCAACTAGATAGTTTGCTTGTTGCCTTGGTTCGGATTCTTTAGTGTAAACATATCATTTGTCATATTATCATGGTGATTTTGGAAGGCGAAAGGACAGCAGGGTCCACAGAAAGAGGATATGATTTCTATCTCTCCTTTGAAAAATAAGACGCACGTTGCTGTAACCATTTTGAATATGTCTTTTCATCGATAAGACAATGACAGTGTCCGGAAATAAATTTCAGATTATCATTCCGTAAAGACCAATTGGGAGAAATGACGATTTTAATTTACCCTGGGTTGTTTTAAGTGAGAATTTGCCTTCCTACTGACTTTTAGTGCAGTCTTATAATAACATATCCGAGTCTCCAGCAGTAATTCATTTTTTGATTCAGTTTGAATTAATTTTGCCAAAATACAAATTTCTAGTTTTCGCACCCCATAAGTAAGTGATTTATGCCGTTCGAGGCCAAGCTAATACATTCTCTTTACCTGTTGAGTCGAAAGTTCGTAAAGATCTTGTCAAAAACAAGATCTCATGAATTTACACTGGGGAGAATGATTAACATTTGCAGCTGCCTCATTGTGATTTGCTAAGGTCGGCAATCGCCTGCGGTTTTTTATTTATTATTTTTTTTTTTGTATTGATCGGAATTTTAAATTGCATAAACTTCTCAATCCTTTTCACCCTTATGTTAGGGTGCATATTCCCCATACGATTTTCCGTACATTTGCTAAGGTGCTGTCGAGGAGAATTTGTTTAACAATCAAGAACTTCTTTAGTTGGGGATCATTTTCCCTATTCTCTGACCTTAATGTATGATTCAGGGCTGATATTGTAAGGAGAAATTACCGGTAGAGGCTGGTCGCTCTAAGGAGTCAAGGTGTTAAAAGAAATAAGAGGAACGAATTTCATCATTACATGTCGTTAGCAAGCTTTGATCACAACCTTCCCATTAGCTGCCGGACATTGACACTATCAATTCCACTGTCTTTGATCAACAATCATGTTTGGTTTAGTGCACATTTTCCTTGTGCTGTTCACGCTATTTGGCAGAAGTTTTTTTTCGTCGTCACAAAAAATAGAAACTTGTGCAGGTGTGGTTATTCAGCAGTGTTCAGATCATTCCCAGAGGTTGTTAAAAGCTGTGGAGAGTGGAAACCAAAACATTCGGGAAAAGGATTGTAAAGCTCTTCAGGTAAGTCGCTCATGCTTTTAAACTTCTCCTCGCCTGGAGAACTTTTCTAACTAAGAGAACATCACCTGGGAGTGATTGATCTTGTTGTGCCTAGTTCAACTTTATCGCGAGGTATCCTCGAAACTGAATGTCCAGTTTTTCTCTGCTTTACTGAGTTAACCCTAAATTCCATACTCGGTTCGGGCTTTATTTAACAAAATTTGAACGCGAACATTTCTGACATCAGCTCTCATGTTAACACTAGTTTTCTGTATAAATTTTCCCCATCTTACTTATTTTCCCTTTGAATTACCTTCAAGGTATCTGTGTTGCCCTATTCAATTCATATTGATTTCTTTTCATATTCCACAGGCTACAATTGATTGCCTCTCTGTTCCTCGTTGTCTTGGCAACCTATTATCAACTTTTCGTCACTATGTTCTAGTGACAGCATTGAGTCTTTCTCAGGCGTGTCCCCATCTGGATATCACAACACTGCGAGGCTACGTGGCAGGTCAACTCATTATAATCAATTCAGTTTATTAACATGACTAGAAATAACATTTTCTGGACGATCAATGAACTGACTTTTTTACAAGTTTTATTAATTTTAGTTTTCGTCACAGCGAATGACGAAGAGCTAACACTCGAAACGTGAAATGATCTGGTTATACTCCCCCAGCGATGTAGCACCACAGTTTCTGTAGAAACTTACCCCCTTTATCCCGTTAGTCAGACAACCAGGCAGTTGATACATACATATTTATATTAGGTGTATCAGTTAATCAATCAATAAGTCAGTAACAGGTAATTTAGTGTTGACAACTGAGTTGAAAACGTAAATTAACCACCGTAAAGGATAAAAACGCTAACGTTTCGAGCGTTAGCCCTTCGTCAATCGCTCTGACGAAGGGCTAACGCTCGAAACGTCAGCTATTTTACCTTTACGGTGGTTAATTTACGTTTTCAACTCAGTCGTTAACTCTAAATTACCTGTTATACTCTCCCACCGACGCAGCACCACAGTTTCTTTAGAAACTTACCTCCTTTATCAATAAGTCAGTAAGTAGGTCTATCAGTCGGCAGAGCGTATGCCATTCAATTATTCGTTATCAAAAGTCTGTATCAGTACATCAACCAATCAGAAAGTCAATTATTACGTCAGTCACCCGCTAAGTGAACAGGTACACCCGAAGTCTTAAATAAGGTAACGATATACGTGCAGGCCAATCATATCACCGATTAAAGGGAATTTCAACTGTCAAATGAACTACAAAACCGAGTAAAGAAGATTTCACCTTCCTGTGCTCTTAGGTATCAAGATGCCTTGCGAGAAAAACAGATCAACTGTTGACCAGTGTCACAGGAAGTGTCGCTGTCATGATGGAGACCTTGTGTCTTGTTACAGAGTACGAAAACAATTTACCGCCATGAGCCCAACAGAGCGACAGCGCTTTATTAACGCTTTCAAACTAGGTTCTTCTAGTCCTCGATACCAAACCTATTATGAGGATATAGCCACGCTGCATTCAAAAGTTCCGAGCAAATTTCTTCATCACATGCCTCAAATATTTCTTCCCTGGCATAGATGGTATTTGATGCAGTTTGAAAACTTTCTTCGTCAAATTGATTGTCGTATAACAATTCCTTTCTGGGACTGGACCGGAGAGTCAGAACACTGGACACAAGCGGCAGTTTGGAGCCCAGGACCCGACGGTCTTGGGGGTAATGGTATATCACCAAATAACTGCGTTATGAATGGTCCATTCCAACAGAAAGAATTCCAATTGCCTTGGTCTGCTGGTGGAGGCTGCATTAAAAGAGAATTTAACTTTTCTTGCTTTTTACCGAACTTGCAAAAAGTACGTGATCTTATCCAGCTTGAGAATTTTACTCTCTTCGAACATACAGTTCGTGAGCAATTCCACACGACATTCCATGACTGTGTTGGAGGCAACATGGCTCATCATTCTAAGGCTTCTTTTTCTCCGGAATTTTGGCTTCTTCACAGTTTTCTTGATAAACTTTGGGCCGATTGGCAGAAGAAGGGAGTGGCTTTCCAGTTCCAGTATTACACCGAAATCACTTTTACAATGCCAGGTTCTGGACAGTTCCCCTGGGAGTTTCTTGATCAAGATAATCTACCAGGAGGTGTACGAATTGTGTATGAAAACTCACCACCGTAAAGGTGGGAGGTGTGTACACACCAAAGGAGTCATACTTATTTTCAGATCTAAGTGACCATTCACTTCTATTTTTTCAAATTTTATTTCTGTTGGTTGGTCTGTCTTGAAAAAGCAACTTTATTCCCATTTCCTTGAGGGTGCTCGAAGGCTCCCCCTTTACAACTGTTATGGTTTACAGGCGCCAAGCCTGGTATGTCCGTGCTTGTTCTAGTTCTGCTTTCAGTAATATCTCTTAGTCACGACCATCATTTATTGTTCGAAAGCATCTTCGAGATGCTGACAACCCAAGAAGACCACTAGACAAATTGACTAAATCGGTTCTAATTTTCCCTCGGTCAAAAAATAAAAACCGACACAAAGGCTTTGAAGGAAAGAATCAGACCACAGTATGCTTTCGAGAGTAAAATTCACCTTTAAGTTAAATGTAAGGGAACATGAAACATTTCTTGAAAACGTGAAAACAAATAGCCTTTACCGAATGAGGAATTTGTGTTTGGGTGCTGATGGATCCATCTATAGTGAGCCTCAATAGCTAGTGGTTTCAATTTTCAAAGACCATTTTGAAGAAGGGAGATAAATTTTTGGATGACCAAATGTATAAGGAAATATGGTATAAAAATAAATTAGCCCCAATCCCCAATTGTTTTGTAGACAAAATATCAAATTCAATATACAACAGCAAAAACCCACGAATGAAAATTGAGAGTTCGATTTCAGGAGTACACGGCACATGCCCACTCGAAAGTACAGATTTTTCCTTTCCACTCCTAATCAAGAAGCCCAAGCTCAAATCCCAGGTGGAGTCACTTGTTCAATGCTGTGATTCTGGGTAAGACTTCATTGTCTTCCAGTACTTCTCTTCACCTTCAGTAAGGGGTGGGTAACAGACTAACATCCTTCCCAATAGAGATTAAAATATTCCTTGTAGCAGAATGCCACCTAAGCAAGGAATAAAGCAGACCCATGATTTTTTTTTCCAGTTTTGTTTGTTTGTTTGCTTGGTTTGATATCAGGAAGTGTAAGGTTGTGTTGTTAAAAAGACAACTGTGTTTTCTCTCAGCAATACCTGAGTGAAGATTAAAATGTGACATAGCACAGGCAAGAATGCAATTACGAAAAGGGAAAGCTGAGATACCATCACAAATCAGCTCCACTACTAATTCCAGTGGTGTGAGTTTGAGCTCTGGCCTGGGTTTTGTTTTGCATTGTGTTGTGTTCAAGAGTGAGATGCTTTACTCTCACAGAACTTCTCTTGCGCAGGAGTATTAATGGGTACTGGAAAACTGTGGAGGAAACCAGCAAAAATGCTCCAGGGTTACCTGTGGTTGACAAACCTTCCACCCATATAACATGCCATACTGCCCTTTATGCAACAGAAACCACAAAGATCAGCCCCAACAGTTATAAGTATAGGCCAGGTGGCCCTTAGGACTAAAAAGGTAAGTGGAGGGACTGAACTGAAAATTACTCCAAAGTATGACAACCCAACATTAATGTCAAAATTATATTAGTTTTGGGTCCAAGCACTTTATTTGGACATTTGCTCTGACAGATTTGAGAGAAAGCAAATTTGTATGTACAATATCAGATGACAAAAGTCAGTCTTCTTTTTCAGACATTTTTTTTCTGGTTGACAAGCAACAACCAGTTCCAATTTTTGATTACAACTGATTCTCTTATCAACACCATTCATTTGCTCCACACTTCACATCACAATATTTACACCCACTCAATGACAACACTTGATCTTAGACAATGTGCATCTGCATAATCTATCAGACAACAGTCCCTAAAATAACAATTGCAGCTAGCCATTAAATGTCCATCTCAAACTGGGTGGGTACATCTCCTGCAAAATAGAGGTAAAAAAGAACAATGATTCTTATTCTGCTGTTGTTTGTTTGATATAATATCAGCCCTGAATCACTCATTGAGCTCATGGGAAGAAATAAAATGATCACCAACTAATGAAGCTCTTGACTGTTAAACAAATTCTCCTTGTCAGCACCTTAGGAAATGTTTACAGAACAGTATGGAGAACATTCATACTGATATTAGAATACAACAAGTCAACAAATTTCTGGGAAGGCTCAGAGGAACTGGGCTTTCCTTTTTTTCTTTCATTCTTTCCTTTTTGTAAAGTATTATTTTTCCGAGTGAAGCAAGTTTTATGACTATGTATTGTATACATATGCCTCATTGGGGTTATCTATGGCACCTTGCATTAACACAACACACCTTACAGCAGTTTTAAGTGCTTCTGCAGCTTAAACATATAAAAATAGATTACCAACCACCTGAAATTCCATTGATTCATTGAATATCAAACTTATTGATTAGATTTGCATGTTTAAATTTACCTTAATTAGTTTGAATTGTTCACTATGAGATGAAAAAATTAACAGCTAGAGCCAGCTATTTAGTAAACAGAATTAAGCATGTGTTTCCTTACCATGGTCATTCTTATCATTCTCTGTTTCAGAGCCATGTACACCATTGTCTTTGCGAACCCCTGGCTTCAACTTTGCATCACAAGTTACACCTGGTATCATTGGCAGATTCTGTGGGGGCGTACGTGACAAAGGAGAATTGCGCAATTCCAGCAGGAACTTGCGCTCGTATATTATACGTGTCCCTATAAAATAAACAAGGTATTACTTAATGTAAACTTAAACACCACAAAGGATGAGATAAAAAGTAACAAACTGACATCATTCACACAATAACAAGGCTCACCATTTTAAATAAAAATAACCCTACCTGAGCTTTAGAGCATTTTTTTAATTTTCTGGGGAACTTCAAAATTGTTTTACAAAAAATCAAAACAAAGCTGTTGGCCACCCAACTCAAAAAATGAATTAGGAAGCAGTGTTAGAACTTCATTTCAACAAGTAAAGTGCAGTAGTTTATTTAAGCTTATGTGTAAGTGTAATAATTATGTCAATATTAAAAGTTGATCTGTTCACAAAAGTTGCCCACTACTCTATAATAATTCTAAATATATGTAACAATGAGAAATACTACCAAATATATATTTTTGTGAACACATCATGCCACCTCCTGATAAAAAGTTTAGTTAAGAGTTAAAACAGAACCATCACTTAGCCAATTGTTACCAACAATTTCCCATTGCACTGGTTCACAGCTGGTTCCGAGACATGCATTAGGCAAGTTATTAGCCAAAGATTTCAAAATACATTTGAAATTCCTCCAAAATTAAAAATGCCAGACCTTAAGGACAGTGAATATCAAGATAACTAACAACTGACCTAAGCTCAATGACAAATTCATGATGCTATCAAAAGCTTTCACTTTAATACTGTTCTGCTCCCTAACCCCCCAAAAGTTCGCAACATAAGGCTTCCACAATTACAAAGACAACACAAAAAGTGATTGAGGCTGAGTGATGTTAGCCAAGCACACAATGCATACTAGGTAGCAATTTCAATTTTTGCATGTTTCACCGGCAAACACAGCACAATCTGACCAAACTTGTTACTTTCTTTATAGCAAGCCAAAGTTAAGATGAAAGAAGGCAAAGCCTGGAACCATAAAATAGGCATATCATACGAGATGATTACAACTTATGGAAAACAGAACTTATGGAAAATAAACAGACACTGACCAAAACAAAAAAAAATTATTCAAAACAAGCTGTGAAGTAAGAATAGACATTTTGTGTGAAGTACTGGGCTAGGTTGTTTAAAAGGGTAAAAAAGATTTAAAGCTAACCTTGACTTCAATTTTTTATGTAGATAAGCATATATAAGGGCTAAAATTTTATTGAGGTTTATCTCAGTATGACTCGAGACTAACGGGAAAAAACAAAGCCATTAAACTTAATTAAAAATTTACTGTAACCCGGGTAAGGTTAGTCGTGTTTTGAACCCAGTCCCAAGAATGATCAAAGCGAAACTTACTATGCTTTTCATTGTTTGCAGACAAGGGAATTTGATCCATTTCAGATTAAATCAAAGTAGCTTTGAAATGCAAATTAGATACGGAACCTTGAACTCCTGCAAAACACGTGGATATTGTTTACATCACCAAAACAAAAAGACGAGTCTCATACAATGCGAGCCACGGCAGAGCACGTCCAAACATAAACACAGGCCTAGAGAAACGTTTTGAAAAGTTTCTTCAGTTCAAAGAACGAAAAATTAACCTTGAGACGAAGGGTTTTTCTGATCAATCAGTCCAGACTGTTTTGCAATGATATAAGTACGACTTAGGAAAGTCACAAGAGAGTTATGACGACATCACAACACCAAGCATTTACTTTTGTTTTCCGATTTCCTCCCTTACGTGAGAGAATAATATCATGCAGTAAAAAGAAACCTCTGAAGGTTAGGCATTCGAAGTAAAAATTTCAATACACCGGCAAATTTGCTTAAAAATTTATCGAGCTTAAGCCCATCAGAAAAAACGAGTGTAAACGATAAACGATGGTTGGGCAACGCAAGCACTTTTCGTTGTACAAGTACACCTACTGTACACTCTCGAAGCAAACACGGTTTAATGATTTACAGAATAAACACGTATCGATAAGGAAAGAAAAAAATCTCAACGCTCTCCACATCTGGGGGAGCAAAACAACCAAATTTCCCATACGGATTGAGCAAGGTCTCAGTAAACTAAAACGCTTGCGTTGCAGTTGCATGTCCACAAATTCCCAACTACGCAGTTAAAAATCGAGGTGTCTATGAGCTCAAAACAAACTCAGAGCCGAAGGCTGTAATTAAAAACTTGGGACATTCAGTTCGTAATCGGTTTTCACAGTGTAATCTTGCTCAATTCTGCATTAAAACATCCAAAACAACGCACAAACTTACCGCCGGGAGTCGTAGAGAATATGGTTCCACCAGGAGTAGTGGAATAATCCATCGGTAGCTGACCTGGGTCGTTGACGACAATTCGTCTGGAAGGAATTGCTCTGGATTCAGAGGACAATACTTCAGTTTTTGATGCGTCCATTGTACGATGTTCTAGACTTAAATTGTCTGAATTCCCTTCGTTCTAATGCACTCTCCCGCAAAATGACTTTGCCTGTCCTTTTCAAACCTTCCAGCGGGTCACGAGATGTTCTTGCGCATGTTCAATACTCCAATTGCGTCATCTTTTCGTGAATCACGTGTTTCCGTCACAAACCCAACTCGAAAAAATCCCCAAATGCACGTACTATTTTTAGGAAGTCTTCTCGACTTCCTTGTGGCGCATGTGATAACTTTAAATTTAAAACCCTCCTAGGATAGTATGAAAAGACGCCTTTTACAAGAATGTCAGCTGTTGATCAGATAAAAAATCAAAAATAGGCCTACCATACAGTCCGTGCAAAGCGACACATCACACTCTTTAATGAACATACGGAAGTGGATTGAAATGTCAGTACGGTTTAAAATGGAAATTTATGCTTCCGGATATATCCAGTAATAGCGACCGCAGAAGACAGTATGACTCTCAGTCGAAAATTGACAAAATAAGTTTACAGAATCGATGGATACTGTCATTAAAAAGTGCACTGCTGCGAAAAAAGGGCAACAAATATGATTTCATGTACTAGAAGTTTCTAATGCTCCAACATTTATCTCCAGGAGTGACAGCTGGATCGGATCACAACTGAATTTGAAAGTGAAAGTCTCAAAAATAATTTCCCTAGAAATGTCTTCGTCAGCAGATACGTCTGGTCTGGAGTCATACATCCTTTCTTTCTTTCATTTTCACAACATTCCCTATTTTTGTTCACCACCATATGCCCATAATTAGACCGACAATTTCTATGACACCTCATGCTCCAGCTTGTAGAGAAAGTTTTATTCGGGATCGCGGGACTAAAAAATCCTATTTAAGGACCCTCAGTCAACGCTACGCAAGCACTTTGCGACAGCGATTCAACTGTGTATACATGATTCGTAATAGAAGGCCCGTTGTATTGTTATCTTGTGCTCAGGATTAAAGGACTTCAGGGAACTCACTGAAAGAAGTATTTCTGATTTGTTTCGACTGAGCTATAGAAAAGCAAATTTTCATGGGTAAACATTTAAAAACGGAACCACCCTCCTTTTAATGTTTACTTATGAAAAGGTGAATCAACGACAACATGGGCTTCATCCCACATCCTGTCTCTCTAAGCTTTTCATTCGATCGCTCTAATAGCTGCCACTCAATGATTATAGCGACTGGTACGACTGCAGTGGTTATCCATTCGAAAATCTGTCTCAATTAAGAGGTTACGGGAGTTAAAGATTAACGGCTGACTTCATAATATTTGCAATTTTCGAAGTCCATCTGGCTTTGAATAACGTCTTTATAACATTGTCTAAATCATGTTAAAAGGATTTAAACCAGTCAAAGACTAAAACGACTCTGTTTTACATGCTGATGAGAAGACTAGATGCTCCCAGATTTCTGTCAAATCCTCGTGTAAGGCAACACCGGAAACGGTTCTAGACAGAAGTCAGACAGGGCATAACAACTAAAGTGGTACTCCCTTACCTATACAAGCCTCCCTTTCTCACAAACATAAACAAGCAAATAAGTCTTAAGCTTTATTACCAGTCATAAAGCAGTATTGTGCATGATAAAGGTTAGCTATTTCCATCTCCTTTTGCGGCTTAAAAGCTCATCAAGATAGCTTTGAAAAAGTTATTTTTACAGTCTTTATTATGTTTGAGATCTATGGCAACTAATGTCTATTGCTTTCAAGTTTCGGGTTACACAAAGTAAAGGCTTGTTTAAAAGATAGAAAAGTGAGAGTTGATAGGGAATGTCCATGTCCATTTCGACTCTCGCCCTGCGGACATCTCGCTATTACGGACACCCCGCCACTGCGGACAAGAGCCAGTCTCCCGGCGTTATTATTGACTCGCTATTAAGGAATTGGGACACTTCTATGTTTTTCGCGATAGTGAACACTTAAGGACTTCATCCAAAATCCTGACTTACATGATATAATGCGGCATAACGATAAAGGAAAATAAAGAAACGATTTTTCAAGTGGATGCGATCATGAGAATTTCCTGCTTGCGACCGGATCTTTTTCCAGTTCGTAAGGCCATATTAGAAACTTTATGTTTGCGTAGTTGCATGTTATTTCATATGATTGGAAACAAAACAATTTATTGTTCTCTCGTACCCTGCTTTTACGGGCTCTCGCTATTACGGACACTAAATCTCCCGGGTCCCCTAGGGTTGGTTTTAAAGACAGCACGTCCTTCACAGCGGTCCTAATGCGTGACATGCCATTGTACTGGTGAAGCGGCAAGTAACTGTAGACTCGCCGCGGAAGTTGAATAAATTCAAGAACCTGAAAGATCATGTTTCAGGTGACCAAAAAGCAATTTTCTGGTCAAATAACACCGATAATCAAGTTTTGACCGAAGAAGTGATGATCCAGGTGTGACAGGGAAGCAAAGCGAATTTAAGAAACCTCTGTAAAACAAAAATATGCATTATAACCTTGAGGCAGTATACCTTTGAAACCGGCTCATAAATTCTGTTTACGATAAGGAGCCTAGTTAATGATTTAATGCAAAAAGCTGACCATGAACGAAAGAGATAAAGAGAATAAACAAAGGTAAAGAATATGAAGCTATACAGTTATAGTTTTCAGGTTAGACAAACCGGTAACCTTCCGAAATCTAACATTAGTGGGTTGCCTCACATTTTTCCTTAAAGGTTGAAAGTGACTTAGTATTCTAAGCACTTGTCGTTTGAGGTCGCGTATTCTCCAACAATAAACAATAGGATTTAGCATCGAGTTAAGGAGTATAAGGATATATGCGAAACTTATAACTAGAAAGGAGGAACTGCTGAGACCCACGAAGAAAATCAACATCTGCGCCAACAAGTATGGCATATAACAAATCGATATAACGCAGTAAATTAAAAACATGTTTTTAACAGTCTTTTTATAGGCTGGGATGCTCAAAATATTTCTGCGGTTTGTCCTGAGCCGACTCTGTTGTTGAATCTGAGCTGTTTGTCTACGCAATCCAAAGAATATCCTCAGATAGAAGTATAAAGTTGTTGTTGTACAGAGTACCGTTGAGAAAGCTCCCACAATGCGATTAATGTTCCTACCGAGCGTCCACGACACGGCAAAGAAGATCCCTGTACCCCACAATGAAGACAGCAATATAACAATTCTTCTCAGGGTAACTAAATGCCGATATCTAATTCTGAGGCGAAATGCGAGATATCTGTCCAGGGCGATTGCAGGAGATGTTAAAGTTGAAACTGAAGCCATTATGAAACCAGCCATAGTGGTAGGCTGATACAGTGCACAATACTGTAGTGGGTCTTCTTGGATCACACCCAGAGTAAGGGCGAAGTGTAGTGGGGCTACTATTATTCCGACACCAAGATCAGAGAATGCCAAACTGCTGAGCAGAGCTTTGGAGGGAGAATGTATGGACTGACTCTTTTTTAGTGCAATTAAGATCAGGGTATTTCCAAGCGTTGCGGAAAAGAAGATTATAGCGTCAATAAAGCACATTAAGATAAATGAATCTTTTGAGAATTCTTGTAAAAATGAATAGTGTAGTAGATGAAATGTAGAACAGTCGAGTGTTGCGTTCATTTTCGCTCTGAGGAAGACTGAAAAAGTGGATTCTACAAACTTACAAAAGTAATTACGGCTAAAAACTAAATTACAGTTGTGACTTCAAAACGGAAATTTCTTGTAAATTTCTCACAAAGCAAAAGGAAGTTTAAAATTAAACGATGAAAATGCTAATCGAGGCGCGTAATAAAGGCTTTGTTATTGTATTGTTTAAACTAAATATCTAATTTTACACGTTTCATTGAGCGAGAACAGAAATTTCTACAATTATCGAACTTGTTTTCGTATAAAGCTCGCACCAACTGGTAGAAATAAAAACATAACTGAGTAGTTAAAAGGCGGTGATTTTGTTGGTCTATACTGAATAAAAGGTAACAGTGTCATTGGCAAAAGTGTTCTCGAATTTCTCAATTTCCCGCACTTAAAAAACGCAAAGCTAAAGGATGTTTATATTATTGGCCTGTCGGTCCAGAGGAAGTTTTTCAATATTAGCCTCTAGGGAAACTGACATTGAACTCGGCTAAATGAATGATTCACCAAACATTTTTCCTCGCATTCGGTTTATTTAATTACCAAAAAATTTAATGAGAACATCTTAAATTACAGAAAACTTAACTTGTCAGCCAAAGTTGCCGCCAAAAGTCAGACTAACCCGAATGGCGTTTCCATTTTAACCTGTTTTCCACATTTATTACACCCACTGATATAACATTTTGATGTAAAGGACAGACGCAAGAAAAAAAAAAAAAAAAAAAAGACGTTATTAAGCGTTGGGCCAGGAAAACCTAATAATGATGATGATTTCGTTGACCTTGATCCGAGCGTCAGTAGATAAACATGCTGATCATTTTTTTATCGAAAAAAGTCAACATCACAGATTCCTGTTTTTTAATTTATTTCAATCCATAGGAACATCGAGAGCTTTGCAGGATATCATGATATCATGCATGAGCAGTACTTTTTAATTAAAGGTCTATCTCGTTGGACCAGACGTGCGCCTCACATAAAGTATTCATCGTAACTGCAAGTCGACTGCTGAGGAAGCAGCCTTTCCTTTCGAATCGTTTTTCAACGTAACTTCATAAAGAAATATTCAGTTCCACTACCACTGATTTTAAGTGTAGTGAAGAAACCGGCATGAACTCATAATTGCTACTTTCGAATACCCTGATAACTTCATTCTAGGAATGAAGTAATTCAGGGTCGACTGATAAGCTGTTACAACCTGACTCGTAACAAGTCGCAACTCGTCTCGTAGTCTAATTGAGATGCGGGCGAAGTGGGCCGGAGGCGCCTTTATTTCGGATCACATTCTCCTTTCCAAAAGAAGTACTTAAAAATATCATAAATGTATATAAATTCACATTCAGGCTTTGTGCACTCTTTGCGTTAATCGATTTACTTTTGATTTACTATCTTGAAGGTGAACATTTTTTGTCAAAATTAAGCGATCAAAAAAAAGTTCACCTCGCTTATTAAAGAGTATAAGGCCATCGTACCGGTTGAGGTCGTCACTTTTTTGGAAAAAAGGTCCGCCATGTTATTGGAAGGCGCGTGCATTTATGTTCTAGGAATTATCGGTAATTTAATGCGCAGTCTTGGTGGCCCGGAAGTTTGGAAGATCCTTCAAAAATGAACAACCTGTACACTTTCATATGCACGCAAGATTTATTGAAATTAGTCATTTTGAAAAGAAATGAATACTCGCCCAAAAATCACTACAAATACAAGAGGTTTACAACTGTCATTGCAAAACCACCTCTTTCATAAACATATTAATATGCTTTATCTGATTTGATGGTTTCAATTTAAATAGATTTTAATAATATCACTCGCAAGTTTTCTGTGAGGAGAAACCATGTATGTACAGGCTTTTATAAATAATTTTCTATACAATTTTTGTATTCTTCAATCTCTGTTTAAAAAACATACTTTTTTGGCGTTCTTTTGATAAAAAGAAAGCCCCTGACCCTTTCTATAGCTAATAAACATTTTTCACTACTTCTACAACAACATTTCTAGAGTGTTAAAAGTTTTCATCCCAGCCAGAAAGGTCGTCTGGCGGTACATCCATATCCTTTGCATAATGATCAAAATTTGAGTAGTCTGTGGAGCCTTTCACCTGATAAATATTCAAAATGACGCTCCTTAGGCTACAGCATAAAGGTTTTAACCAGGGAGTTCATCCCCCGTCCCACTAGGTGAACCGTATGAATTTTTGAGGGTGCCTGGGGTGTGTCGATGAGGTTTTGAAATCTTAACCTTCTACACCCAGCATCAGTTTGCTTATTCCACATGTTGTTCTCTACACATTTCCCAAAGTGCTGACAAGAAGAATTAATTTAACAATCAAGAGCTTCTTTTAGTCGGTGATTACTTCCTTTATTACACCCATTTTGAAATCACTGGTGGTCACTGTAATCTGATTGGCTCTAATTGGTGCGATTTATTCACGAATCGCACCATTTTTTGCTTTAAATTGCATCTTTTCCCCAGCCAATGAGGAGGCTACACTAGAAACAAAACAACCGATCAGATTTCAAGGCTTGTTTAAAGTAACCAATCAAATTGCAGGAAAATGTGAGACAAAGAGTGTCATGTGGCAAATTTTGCTACTTTTGTTCCTAAAACTTTCCTCCCCAAAAATAGATGAATTTAATTTCAAACCAGCTCAGTATTGCATCTATAAAATATTTGAACTGACCAAGTCCCGTATTTGAGCGATTTCAAAATGGATGTAATAAAGTGGTAATTGAACCTCGTGTCGTGCAATTTTTGTCTGAAATCATAGTTGTGATTTCAAATCGAACTCGCGTTGCGAGCTCGTTCCATTTTGAAATCACGCATATGATTTCAGCCCAAATTGCATTCCACTTAGTTCAATTACCATCATTCATCATGACCTTAGTGTTGGATTTAGGGGTGATATTGTTAGGAGAAATTAGATGCTAGTCACTCTTTGGGATCAAAGGGGTAAGTCTATATCGGACCTACTACAGATGCATTCATGAGAGTGAGGCATGGTCTTGAAAAGGATTGTTATCTGAGACAAGGAATGTCATAATAACATTTAAGTAAGGAGCTGTGTTTTTCAGTAGAATTTCCTTAGTTTAGTTAGTGAAAGCAGATTGGTAGGTTTTAGAGTGACTTACTCACTTAGTTTTTGTCCTATTTACAATGCAACAGTCACAGATTACGACCCAATGCGACTAAATTCTTACAGTCAATAACAAGGCGCCGTAAGTCATATCAAGTACCTTGGGTTTTATTGGAGGTTCAAGAGTCCGCTCCAGCAGGCCTTGCCAGTGAAAACCTTGAAACCACCTAAAGAGAAAAAAATTTATAACTGAGTTCAATTTAAAACAAAATCATAGAAAAATTGGGGAAGAGAAGCATTAAAGTTACATGTAATGAAACAGGGCCCACTCGTGAAATGAAAACCAATCAGAAGGCAATACTGGGTGGAACAAAAGAATCCACTGCAAATCGGCCTCCCGCACTTGTCCGATTTGAGCAATCACAACTGTAATTATAGACAAAATCGGACAACAGATAGTCCTAATACCAATCAAAGTCAACGCCATGGCAAAATTTGAGGAAACAAAATAACCATCTGTTGAACATATTCATAGGTTAAGACATGCACAACAGTTGACTTTCCTACACGAGAAAATGAACAATAGCCTATATAGTAGTGAATACAATATGGCGCGGTTAGAAAAGTGTGTCGCCTAAACTATCCTATAAGTGTGCAATTCGGCCAAGCGGCTGATTACTAATTATAGTTTTAGAATTGTTTTTAAAGTTAAGTAGACGGACGAAGACAGAATGTCTCTCTCAAACTTTTATCGCGGTAAAATTGCGCGCTGGGTTTGAATAATCGCGAATTAAAAAAAGGTTTTTATCGTCTTTGTATTCCCTGTTAAAAAGATTCCCTTTCATAATACTATAGCAGATAAGGATGAACGACAAGGCGTATGTTACTTATGTTTCTTGACGTCTGTGAGGCCATCTTTTTGGTATCCTAGTCGTTCTGAAGGACTTTCTTTGCAAAGTCTTCTGATGAGATTTTGAGGATTGCGTCCGATCTTTTTTGGAAACTCTATGACATCCATTCCTCGAAGAATAATGTTGTAAGTCTTCATTGGATCAGGGCCATAAAATGGTGGACTGTAAGAATCAAAATATAGAGTGGTATTCTTTAAAAATGCTCGAAGAAAATAACAGTGACTTAGGTTCTTCGCGCGAAACTCTCAACAAATTGAAACAGTGTCTGGTGAAAAAAGCCCCTGTTCAGTAAATCGCCGTTAATTCACCCGATAAATTTAATGATGTTCAGCTTTTTAAAACTTGAAATGAGTAATCAAGGCGAGTGAGAAATAATGATCATAACGAGAGATGGATTATTGTTGTCTGCCAGATACTTCAATGAAACAAAATAATTAAATTTAAAATCCTAACTGGACAGACTAAATTTATTTAGCAATTTATAAGCCTGGCCCAGCATAGGAGCTCAGGACCTCCGTGTCGTAAGACCAGTGCCCTAACTTCTCATACACGCTGCTTCTCGTACATTTAGATAGAACTGACCTTCCAATAAGAAGCTCAAAAATAAGAATTCCCAAAGACCAACAATCGGCTGACAAGTCATGGCCCTAAAACCAGGGAGAGATTATAAATGGAAGCTAAAAAGTAAAAAAATAGAGCATACAAACAGACAGAAAAACAGAGGAATAAAAGGGGTAAGTTTCTAAAGACACTGTGGTGCTACGTCGGTGGGAAAGTTAACAGGGTAATTTAGTATCATCAACTCAGTTGATAACCAAAACTAGCCACCGTAAAGGATTTCAAAGCTGACGTTTCGAGCGTTAGCCCTTCGCCAGAGCCATTGATGAAGGGCTAACGCTCGAAACGTCAGCTTTAAAACTGTTTACGGCGGCCAATTTAAGTTGTCAACTCAGTAGATAATACTCAATTACTCAGAAAAACGGAGGGGCTCTTAGAAAGACGTACGAGCGGAAGGACAGACAGACAGCAAAACCGAGTTACAAACAGGCAGAAAATCGTAGAGAAATGAAATTTGAAATAGGAGTAGAAACACAATGCAGATGTAAATCAAAACAGTTTAATCAACACTATTTAAACCTTACCTTGTTAAGTATAATCTCCGGCGCCACATACTCAGGTGTACCACAAAACGTCCACGTCTTCCTTCCAAACCCGATTCGTTTGGCAAAACCAAAGTCAACCTAAACAAAAGCCAACCATTGTTGATACAGTCCGTTCTGGCGGCTTCCTCTATAACTGTGTTGTATAACTTAACACTTTAAGTAGATAATTTTGAAATACTTGAAAAAATATTAGTGAGTTTAAGATTGAAGTTGAAGGCAACAACAAACTTAAGGGAAAAATGCCTTCTTATCTTTTTCACTTTTCCTATAAACTATATAGCCCCAAAGAAAAATAGCAAACGATCTCTTGTTTAGCGCTGAAACAAACTTTCCCATTTGAAGGACAAAGGTTGAAGGCAGATGGCAAAAAAGTTCACTTTTTGCTGCATAACGCAAACATAATTCTTGACCTCTCTTATATCTGAGGAGCGTTTACCAGCCACTGCTATAGCTCAAAATGTTATTTGTCGATAGTATATACATTTTAACTCTATACAGTCAAGCAGAAAAACATAAAATATAGAGGAAGCTTTAAAAATAAATGATATCAAAAAATCAACCTACCAGCTTCACGTATCCATCTTTGTCCAAAAGCAAATTTTCAGGCTGATAAAACGAATGGAAATACAAGTTTGTTCATTAGTCCCACAACAATGGCAATGTTGCAATGTTTTTTTAGGTTTCGAAATTACTGATCCGAAAGTTGACAGTAGTCTCGAATTGCGTTGGATTGATTTCTCATGGCTCTGTGATTGGTCTAGAAAAGGGCCACCATCGTTTTCCCGCGCTTCAAGGTCGTTCGGTTGCTTTACTTTGAGTTCTCATTGGCTCTTTACGAAGTTTCCCCTCGCTCTGATTGGCTCTTGTCGTTACCTGGGTATTGACCTTAAGATACGCAATCGAAAAGCGTTCCAAAGAATATTCACTGAGTGAGTAGTTAGTTACCTTTAAGTCTCTATAGACAATGCCTCTGGAATGAAGGTACTCAAACGCCTCAACCACACAGGCAACAAGAAATCGAGCGGTAGAATCATCGAAAAACCCTCTGCATAAACAAAAATGTTCACAATGATAATGCTAATATAAAGAAATGCTCTCGTAGAAAAGAACTCCAACCCACAAACAAACACCACAGCTCGCGGAACAAGTAAACCATTTTCAGTGGCTTTTAGTTGAGCGTAACGGGAACGAGAACCAAAAACAAGCTCCAGCTACATCTGACGTGTAGTTCGGAAATGGAAGCAGGGCCACAGCAAACTCTCCTTTCATTTCATTCTCACTATGTCACCCTTTCTCCCGCATACTTAACTTCTCAACATTATCTTTCTCTTCTTATTATTTTCTCTTACCTGTCCCTCAGTATAGTCCATAGCTCTCCGCCCAGACAAACTTCCAGCAGCATGTAGACGTACTTTCGATCCTTGAAAGTTCTGTATAACCTTAGAATAATAGGAAAGAGCGAAAGTGACGATAAAAAAATTTAAAGACAAGGAGAAGAATAGTTTGCCATCTCTTTACCTGTGATTTACCATCCGCCCAAAAGCAACCCTTACTTTCATGGAAATTGAGAAGAGAAAAACTTGCTTTAAATTTTGAGTGTCCGTGCAAACTTGATTGAAAACTGATCTTTCAAGAGGTCCAGCGGGAATACTAGTCGCTTCAGACCACTCACTACTCATGAGGAAAATAAATGCAAATGTCAATGAAAGGCAGCTGTTAGGTATTATGCGTTGAGTAAAACCATTTGCATGGCTTCATCTACTTCATCATAGCGTCTTACTTGCAAATGAAAGGAGAGTTTGCTTGGAGCATTATTTTCTTCTCAGAGTAAATGTGCTCTTGTTGTCGTGTATCCAAAATGTGTTTCTTCTTCAGGCATTTCAGAGCGTATGTTTGCTTGTTTTTAACATTTTGGACCTAAAGGAGAAAATAGGTGTGAAATCTTCGATCAAGATAAGCTACAGAAATTGGAAATTGAAGCAAGATTTAGATGTGTTTGTTTCATCACGTGATGGACATGATAGCAATCCTTATCTTTTAAAACTTTACATGCGCGCAAATAAAAACTTTGTTAAAGTTATAAATTGCGTAAACAAACTATTGTTTCCAAGATATCTCTTTCCCTTGAGGGAAAAGAAGAGAGGCCCTGGAGACAACCAGGTACAACGAATAAAGGGTGTAAGTCGTTACCAATTCCACGCGTCCAAATCCCCCCATTCCAAGGGTAGCGATAACTTCCAATTCATCGAGTGTTAAATCTTCGAATTCCTTGGTAATTTTATTCTCATGATAGTAACTTCCCTCAGGTTCATTGGTAGAAAAGTCCCTAAAAATAAAGCAAAGGTCAAAATTTTCGTGAGTCACTTTTCTGTTCAAATGCCGTATAAAAGCATCTCATAGTCCTGTTCCCGTTGCTAGATATCCTCTATTATAATTATAATAAAGCATAAAAATCGTACGAATGTGAATCGCGAGGGATGTCGAGTATGTATATAGCCCAGCAGCTAGGAAAAAATTCGCGCTAAAAATAAAGTCTCTCTCCCTCGCACCCTTCGTTGTCCTTGGTGTTTTTAAACTTAAAAGCTCTGTCTCTGAAAGGTACACAGAGAAACTAAGAAACAACTTTCATAACCAGCTTTCTTACCTCCTAGCCCCTCTCTCTTCGTCACCATAATCCTTTTTTCTGAGCTCATCAAGGTTACCAATCACCGCTTTGAAAGCCCTGAAAAATGTGATCAGATCGGGTACTATAAGGACATTCAAATCAGCAACCCATTGATAACTTACAACAACGACAACAAAAACCACAACAACAGCAACAACTACACCAAAATTCATTTTATTTTATATTTGTGTGGTTTTGCACCATTTACAAAAAAATTATAACTATGACTTACGTTCTTTCGACCACAAGACATTCCACACCGGGTGGTTCAGCTATCACATTGGCTGTTCTGCGGTCTTCACTAAAGAGAAACAGCAAAAGGTACGCTACACAGATCAGGTTTGCAGATTGTAAATCAAGGTGACTTAAGACAGTGTTATTGTTTTGGTGGACTAGTTTCGGATAGTTAAAATGGTAACAGATTCCTTTGAGCCCTTCCTCCCCCCAGAAAATTTTTTCTCCAAGCTTTGCGACATGGGTGACTTAAAACCCCGATTTTTTCCATTGGAATCGATGGCGAAACCGTGTTTAGATACCGCCAGAGCCGAGCGAGTGGTCGAAATCGCCACTCATGACGTAATTAGAGTTTTATTTTCATACAAACTGAGATTTACGGTGTGAAGTATTATTGTTCGTGTCTCTGAGTGGACGAAAGATGTATTTTCACAGTCTCTCGCTTCGTACTTCACACTGTAAAATTAGGTATGAAATAAAAACATCATACCATGGAAAATGCTTGAACGATTTTTGTTCACTTGTTGCGATGCATTAAAAAACCCATTCGTTCGTTTTTATGCATCGCAGCTCGTGAGTAAAAATCGTTCGCGCACACTTTCCACGGAATAATCTCTGTGTATCCAGCCTACTCTAGATAACAGCAGGAATATTACTCCTGCGTGTAGAAGTGCGCCAACCGGTTACTGGGTGTCACGTATAATAGAAATGAGTTATCGAAATACTTGGTGCTGGGTACGTGCATCACCCATATTCTTCAACCAGTACATGTTGCGAAAACGAGATTTAGTAGCTGAGGTGTTAGTATTGCAAACTTCTGAGGGTTACTTCTACTATGACAATGTTTCAGCGTTAATTCGAAACACAGGGTGCGATCAGCTTCTTGCAAAAAAAAATGAACAAAACTCAAAAGCTAACGTCTGCATAAACGATTTTAATAAACTCACCTCAAGAGAGCTCTTTCGCCAAAGTAATCGCCTTTCTGAAGTCGCCTGACTTCCTGAGGCTCCTCTCGTCCCGCAACCCTTTGGGTGACGATCACCTGATAAAACGCACTAAGTTTTTGTCATGTAACAAGTTCTTTGTTTTGATAATATCATCATATTTAGGTTTATTTAAGTTAAGATGTATTTGGTCCTTTTTGTACTAAATCAGGACGCTGTAAATACATGTAAAACAGTGTAAACATAAAAATAAATACCCACTGATAAGGCAAACCAGTTCAGTAATTCCAAAGCGGAATTTCTTAGAGCACCCTGGGGCGGAAGGAAGAGTAAGCTTGATAAAGAGGTTCACGAGAAGCAAATCCAATCGAAGATTTCACCCACCGGATATCAAAATTATCCCCCATCAAAACCACACCACCACGCCGACATCACACAACATGATGTTTGACATTTGGTCATCCAAAGGCCTTCGCCAGTTTTAAAGTATCCGTTTATGGTCCCTCAGCCATCCAGATCCCAAGCATCTACGATATCGTAAGGTGTAACATCTTAAAGAAGTTAACTGAATTGCACGATGTGAGTGTCACATACCGAGCCCTTGGTAATGATATAAAACGTGTCTCCCCTCTCTCCCTCGCGGATAATAAAGTCTTCTCCATGATAATAGTCCTACAGAAATTAAAAAAGACAACAAATTTGGAAATTTGATCTCATCTCTACATATGCATATGTGGCTGTTCTAAATGTTAAGACTTGGTGGGCAAAGACCATGAAACGTAATGTTTACCGCCGCCGCCCATAACCCTCAGGAAACGTTTGCAAAGGCTTCATTTTCGTTTTTTTTTTCTTTCCCAAATGTTAGAGCTCGGCCGGAAACGCTCTTATGAATCAGATGTTTTATCGAGAATTGACTTGCTGTTTAAAGTACAAAGAGTTACTAGGTATACTGTCTTACCTCTTCTAAAACATCACCAAGTTTCGCAAATTCTTGATCGGACAAGTTCTTCAAAAGGGGAACGCTTTGGAAGAGAGACATTAAAGATCAGATTGAACGGTTTATGGTTTATCCTTATTGAAGGATACTCCTTTCCTTCTCGTATGAATTAAGGGAACATTCAGTTACTAAGCATAGAAGGTGAAATAAAATAATCCTAGATTCGAAAGTGTCTTGCCAGAAATTGTCTTTATAAACATCGTTCTTTACAACTATTTGTCACCTAAATGAATTCACTGCTACTAATATGTTGAAGAAATCGATAAAGCCAGTATTTAGAAAAGCCACGAATGGGAACAGAATTGCTTTTATCCTGAGATCTGTGTACCAATAAAGAAAATCACAAACTCATTCCTAACTGACAGTTGTGACGTAAAAATAATGAACACAGGATAAAAATCCCCGCTCGAAATATAGATCTGCGTTTTTCTTACCTTTTAAGGAACGCGATATGCTCAGCTTGTCTCATCATTCCTGTTCTCATCATTATCGTCTGAAAAACACGACGGTCGATGATCCACAGTTTGGCGCTTTCTAAAGCTGTTGTAGTAAGATTCGCCAAGAAATGGTTAATGGATACTTTACGAACTGAATGCATTTTAATAGATGAACGTAAATCTTGCAATTTCAAGGACCCCTCTAACAGTGAAGCTTCAGACCAAGCTCAGAAAATTGCACCCTATTCAGTTCAATCATCATTACTCATATCATCTGGATGAATTTTCGTTGAGAAAATTGAGATTTGGGCAGTCAAGAAAAAAAATGCTTTGTACACGGAAAGGAACGTTTAAGTTAACTGTTTGTTTACCTTTAACAGAAGCAGTACGTTTACAGTTGTACAGGATGGCCAACTCGCCGAACACAGTTCCACCATTCATTTCACCTAAAACTTCCCCATCCTTGGTCACCTCAAGGCGGCCCTCTGTAAAAACAGGGATTACTCTAAAGAAAATATTCTAACTATCTTAATGTCTACTGATTTCAGTCGACAAATCCCATCAAAGAGCAGGTTCCTTTTGACTGTGGCGATCATAGCTATGACAGGCCGGGAGAGGGGGTGAAATTTAATATTTTTCTCATCTAAAAACATAAACAATCTTAAACTAAAATATATTCGGTTTTCCCAAAAGCAAAGGGTTCAGTAGCTACACATATTAACGTCACACATTTTGAAACCAACAACCTGCTAATTTATCCTATTGAAATTAAACGTTTTTCAGTATTAGTACTCTTTAAATAATAAGTAGACTGCGACGTTTCGACCGTTATATTATGGTATCTAGAGGTTTCGTCCCATTGGAAGTTCGCCTCCTTCCACCTTTGCGAGTTCAGACACTGATTAAAACAAATTCGCCCCAACCTTTACCACTTCCCCCCAAATCTTTCAACCTGTTTCCTTTCGGCAGAACGTGTTCTTCGTCTGCGTCTTTCGATCGGATTGAATAATCAAACGCCGCTTTATATGTCGGAGGTTGATGTACAGTTATTAGTACGAGTTGATGCGCTTTTCCTATTTTTCAATTTTGACGTTGGAGCCCATGATTAGCCATGCGTTTAATTCATATTTCGCAAAGTTATAAATTGAACGACTGACCCCTTGACAACTGAATTGCATTTTTCGTCATATGTTTAACTCCAGACGTCGTATCTCACCTGCGATAACAAACAAAGCCTGCCCAGTATCTCCCTCCTTTACAATCATATCACCCCTGCTGTAGTTCTTGGGGTACATGCAGTCCACTATCTCACGAACTTGAGCCGATTCAAGGTTCTTCAAGAAATCATTTTCATTGATTGCGTCTTTAATGAGTTGCTTAGACCTAACATCAAAAAGAGGAAGGCGAATTTAGCATAAAAGAGATACCTTAATATACATATGTAGCAATCTGAGCACTACTAAAGATGCTTAAAATTTGTTTGTTTTTCAAAAGGATTGACCGACCTACTTCATGATGTTGAAAAGTCTTTTTGTTTTTTTTTGCACGGAATAAAACGACTTTTAACTCCTTGAAGACTGAAAAATATCAGCCGGTAAGGTCAGACAGTGAAACACAAAAGAGGCAATAATAAAGCAATATCGAGCAAGACTAACCAAGGAGAGAGGATATTCAATAGAATCGCACAATGACGAACATGACAATTAAAATTTAGGCTAAACTCACAAACAATGACTTCGCCGCGATCGCATTGCGCGCGGTGGCTACTAGCCCCCACCAGTTAAGGGAGAGAAAGACGTAAGAAATGTTTATAACAGGGGAGAAAAAATAATTTATAGCGCAATTTAACGTCGATCATTTGTTTTAAAGTGAAGCTGTGCTCTAAAGAAGAAATATCTTAACAACAATGCAGAACACACTCTTCCATCTGGACTTGTTCCGGTTCGGAATGCACACGTCTGAAAATATGGCACTTAGTGTAGGAGCATTTAGAGTATTGAAATATAATTATTTTAGCGAAAAAAAAACTTCGATGAATAAGAGAAACGGTTTGAGGCATTGATACTGTTGAAACTATGGCTATATGAAATACGAACGCAGTACGGAGGGATCTTCGATTTCATTAAACGGCAAGCATATAGAAGTTAAATAACATATAATCAAAAAACTACTAAAATTAAAATTATGTTCCTCTCGGAGGAAGATAAACAAAATTTGCCACCGTTGTCAGATCCGAAGATCATTGTAGCTAAAATAAAACGTTTTCAACTAAGTGTCTTCAAAATATTCTTGGACAAATTCGTTATTTCCTAGTAGTTATGCAGATAAGGGTCAACAAATGAACTAATCCTAGAGGCATGTCAAAATTTAAGTCAATTAGTCACAACTTCACGACACATTAAAAAAACGTAGAAAATAAATTGGGATGGTAATGAGTCTGTAACGATAAGTTCTCTTTTTGAATTTGTAATCATTACAGCGAAATATTGCGGCAGGTCGAAGGAAAATAACATTTCAAAATTCTTCCCAATCTTGTTTTTGCGAGTAACCAAGGTTGTTTTGAAAAAAAAATCTTGACAGCATTAAGCGCATAGTTTGATCACTAGGGAAAAAGATCAAATAAACCTTCAGTAATGAATTTTTTGGCATTCAGAGACGTTATGAATTTACATCGAGAGCAAAACCAAGACGAATTTTACCCGAAAGTAAACACATCCGAGGACAGGATATCCGAATGTTAAAATAAAACAGCTTATTCGGAAACATGTTGATTTAAGAAAAACCAGGTGAATGGGGTAAAACACAGCGATGTTCTATCGAATTTGACAGCAAACCTCTCTGTTTGCTTCGAGTCGATGTGCAGTTCGCTCGATGAATCTTTGACAGTTAAAAAGCATTTCACCGTTTGCTGTTACCTCGCAGAATTTCCTTTTCAATTCTGGCCCAAGAAAGTGAGAAAAACAAACACTTAAATCAAATAAATTGCTCTGGATGATTAATAAACCGATAACAACAGCAACACTCACCGAAAGTCCTTGGGATGCCGCTCCAGTTCTTTCTCTGTGTCCTCTTCTGCCTTTGAACTACTCTCTCCACTCACAGCCATTCTCTTCTCCTTTCGGCTGGATCTCATCGCTTTTCGTGGTTTGAAACTTCCGCCCTTGATGCTGTCTTCTTGAATAGTAGACAGAATACTTGTCTTGGATGTAGTTTGCTGGACGACACATTTCAATTCGTGTATTTCCTTCCTCAGTTTTGCCAACTCGGCATCCTTCTCTTCAATAATGCGCTGCCGATGTTGTAATTCGGCGTCTTTTCGCTGCAAAAAGTCATCTTTTTCTTTCAGTTCTCGTTTGAGTTGAGTTGTTGAGTTGGTTTTGGTGGCAGCACTCTGTTGTAATTTCCCATTTTGCTCGTTCGCCCCGCTGTAAGACTGGTTCAAACTCGCTGCGCTCCCCATAGCTGATCTTCACAATTCCACACCTTCAGTTTCCTCAAACCAGCCCAAGGCATTCTTCGCCCAAAAGTCGGCATGTTTGAGTTTGTTGCCCGTCTTCATTCTGAACGTTTTCCGTTCCCCTGCTCCAATGAATTCTTTGCAGTTGTTATGTAAATGAGAAACTCGCGTAATCAAAGATAAGAGTGACAGGTGAACAGGAAAGCTTTCTTACTACGAGTGTGAACTGTTAATAAACACTGACCTAGGACTCTAATTGATTTGAGCAAGCTGCCATTGTTTTCTCTTTCCTCACTGTACACACTGAAAAACAATCAGCCGAAAACAGGGCGACAAAACAAATAAACGCTCTAGTTACAGTTCTTTTATTTGTCCACGCTATTGGCGAATCCGGAAAGGAAAATTGGCGGTATTGACGATACTTAGCAACTAGACGCGGTCTAATGATCGGCGCACAGGACAACTTTCATAAAATGTGAATGCACTGAATACACAACTCTTTAATTGCACTTAAATTTTTCATTGTTCGTTTTTCTTTTTAATCATGAGTGATTTGTGGCACAATTGGCATGTGGAGCTGCTCTCTACTGCCGCAAAAAATCGGTAGAGTTCATGGTCTAATAAAATGGCGCATCTCCAACGGCATGAGGTAACTTAGTGACCTATAGCTTCCATTATCCCATTACATTCGTTGTTACATTCGGGGGAGGAAGTAGGAATAAAACATATTTTCGTTGTTTGTTGGACATAGCTATCGTCTAAACACATAAGGGCTGAACGTTTTCCTGAGTCAATAGTAAATGTTAATTAGGTCTCTTAGCCTAGAAAAACATAAGAATTGTCCCCACTTTTATTGACGGAAGCCGCTGGTAATAGAAAATCATGGATACTCTAAAAATGTCTAGCGAAATAGAAAGACTTAAAGGTTTTGACGCGTAAAAAAAAAGGAAAGAGGTAAGAAATCATAAAATTAAGTGAAGAAAGAGAAAAACAAGAAATAAACGAAAACGAAAGCAGAACGAAAGTGTGCGACAAAAAAAATCACTTCGAATCGACATATATACTTTATTACCAAGTGCACTTATTTAAAAGAATCGTCCACAGGCATTACAGCGACACGTTTCACTATCACTATGGGTAATCCCTGAAGAGCAACAAATATCGACAAATTAAAGACGATCACTTCCTGACAATTCCATTTGATGGTGCTAAATTCGTCTTGAGCTATTTCTACTTCCTATCACTATTTTCTAACAGCAACGAATTCATAGTCTTGCATTTCTCTAAAAGATTTCACATCACATGCGGCAGACATAAACAGCAGTTATGTCATGTATCCATAACGATATTTTAATATAATGTAATCTTATTATAAGATTATTATCTTATTATCTAATTTTCTACATATTTCTTTTTTAGTTGTAAAACAACATTTTTTTTCAAGTAATCTAATTGTCTTAGACACATTTCAAAAGGCAAGGATGTTTGCTTACTGATTTCCTGATCATAAGCAAACGAAACCTCAATCACTTAAATTAATTAAATATAGCAATTTTCAACTGAGTGTCGAAAGTCATCCGGGATTGCCTCGTTTTTGCTTTACTTCGATCTGTGATTGGTCCAGAAAAACTCGCGCCCCTCTCCCAACCAATCAGATAAAAACTCAAACTAATTCCGACCTGCTCAGCCGCGTTTTCCCGCGCTTTAGGCAGTTTAGTTATTTTTATCGAAAAGCGCTCTAACGAGAGATATCTTTCACTTTATGAAAGTTTACTGTAACCATCTAAATGGTTTTACATATGAATAAAGGGGTAAGTTTCTAAAGAAACTGTGGTGCTGCGTCGGTGGGAGAGTATAGCAGGTAATTTAGTGTTAACAACTGGGTTGAAAACGTAAATTAGCCACCGTAAAGGGTAAAAAAGCTGACTTTTCGAGCGTTAGCCCTTCGTCAGAGCGATAGACGAAGGGCTAACGCTCGAAACGTCAGCTTTTTTACCCTTTACGGTGGCTAATTTACGTTTTCAACCCAGTTGTTAACACTAAATTACCTGCTAAATGGTTTTACAGTTTGTTATTTTCTGCATTGACGATAAAAATATACAAGGACAATTTCAGTCTACTCTATCATGTACACTTGATCAAAAGGCAAACAACGGTAAATACATTTCTAGTATTAATTTAATCACCAAAGCTCATCATGTGTCAGTCATTTAGGAATAGGAGGGAACTTTAACTTGAAAATCTGGCTTCATATATGGCTACGTCTAACCTGCATGTCTAAAGTTTGATTTTCATGGAGAAAGAGTGATTTATCAAGTGCTGGTCTCTGTATAATTCTCCTCTACATCTTCATTTGTTTCCGTATAACGTCCATTTATGATGCAATTCAAAAGTGGACCAATCTGCAAAAATATACAATTCAAACAGGGAAGTTCTGAATATTGATAATGACCTCTGCACTCCCTCCCCCCCCCAAAAAAAAATTGTTTTGCTGAAAAGGCAGGCAGCCAATACTGTGTTAGACATTATTTCGACCGTAATTGCTTCATAGAACTTGCCGAGTTAATTAATATTTTTTCAAAAACTTCTTTTTAAGAAATTTGATCTGCATTTGTATTAAACTTGTGCTCAGAGAATAAGGCTTGTTAAGAAATGTACTTTATGATATGTCATTGTTTCAAGTAAGATAAGGTAATAGGTTAATCTATGTTGAGGTTCAATTTCATTCTTGGTTCAAATTTTATTTCCCTCTGTTCCAAACTCATTATCATGCATTACAATACCCAAAAACAAAAGAAAATAAATTTGAACCAAGGATAAAATTGAACCACAACATCTACTGTATATGAAATTGATGAGGTCCACAACCTCGCACCTACAATTCTGTTGCACATATACTGTATATGTTATAAATTTGAGCCTAATACAAATCTGCTGTCAGTATTTCATACATGTGCCATTACAGCGATGAAACTGCCTCCAATTTAAAGGCCCAACAACGAAAAAAAAGTGCATTGCACCAAGTACCTAGAAAGTAAGTATGCAACACGGTTCTCAACTAACTTAATAATGCATGCAGCAAATAAAACCAAAGAAACTTTTTCAGCTGCCAGAGAACAAATTCTGAAAGTACTTTCTTTTTGGTTGACCTATTGTTATTATTCCAAGTTTCTTGAAGAAAATCAGAAAGTCACTTTGTGGTCTAAAGCTCTTTGTGAAAACATCAAACAGTTGCATGATGGTTAATTGCATGATGGTTAATAGCCCTCAAAAATAGGGACACCAGGACAGGCCTGCAAAGGTTGGTCATACCAGCTTGTATTTGTGATCATCAAGGCACAATTTTGGACTTGGATAAAAAAGTAATTTTGTTTAGCACATATCCTATCATACCTGATTATGATCTCCTAAAGCTTCTCCCAGCATTCTCTCAATGTTTCTCATCACAGCAACTTTCTGTTGTGGTGATAGTGGATAATTGATCTGGCTTGGAGTTGGGCCAGCCTGTAAAAATCAATACAAAAAGCTGAAGTTGATTGCAACGAGGAGCAACACACAATACACTGTAGCACTTAACATTGATTTTAACAGAAGGAGCAGAAGGAACTTCTCTGATCCATTCAGCTCCCTTTACATTAACCTTTCAAATAAGTTATTTCCAAACTTCCACCAGGTCACAATATTCCTACATATGTCTCTCTAAATATGTTTCCACTAACAAATATCCCATGATATGCACAATCCAAACCACTAAATCATTTTTATTCCACAAGCATGTAGATATGTGTGGAATGGATATGTAACATATAAATAAATTGAATGATTTCCTGCTGATATTTCCCCTCCTGCATGGTACATTATGCAATTACTGTTATTCTTGTCTGATCCTGGGTTCTTAAACTTCTTAGAATACAGTCAACTGAAATGTTTGAGATTATACCGTAATGTAAATCATTTATACCTTGTACCAAAAGTTGACAGATGTGGTGATCCCTCCATTTATTGTTGATTCCACATGGTGCCACCTATTGCCCAAAAAAATTTTTAAAAAAACATTTTGAATACTTTGCTTATCTGGCAGGGGGCAAGAAGGGTGTCATGTCACTCAATGATTAACATGTGTCATGTCACTCAATGATTAAGAGATTCCTTGATCATCAAATTGTTGGTCAAAATTTCAGTAATTGACATGAATCAGAGACTTTCAAACTCCACATGTTCAAAGTCAAATCTTACCAATACATTGGTATGTAAAGAACATCTCCAGGACCAACTATGACTTCAAAAGCTTTTGCATATCTAAACTTTGGAAATCTCTTGTGATCTGGATTGTCAAAATCAACCTATTTTTGAGACAAGTACAAGAGTCAGCAATGTGGAATCAGTTTAAAGCAGGCTACTTTAACCCACCTTCACCATGATAGCTTCCGAAAAAACTGTACGGCTATTAAAATACTAATTGAGAAATTTGTACACTTAGCAACCATTTCTAAGGTTTGAGTGGAAATGAATGCATCTCTTACATTTAGTAGTAACAACATAAAGCTGTGGGAATCAACTCCATCACATCACAGACAGTGATGAGAACAAAGAAAACTATCAGTTAAGGGATTATTAGTTGATTCAATAAAAAATTCCCAAAACTAAAATCATACAAGTTGTTTGGCAGACAGTAAGGAGAATTGCTAATTAAATGAGATCTTTAAGGAATGAAAGGGTTGGTCCTTTACAACCTAACTTCAGTATGCATATTCTCCATACTGTTCTTAATACATTTCTTAAGGTGCTGATAATGAGAATTTGTTTAATAATCTAGCATTAACCCAAAATTTCCTTTTCATTTATCATTTGTATACACCCATTTTAAAAACTTTTCTAATTTGAAAATCTATATGAAATATGTATACCTTTTCTTTTCCTATTAAAAAGTTGTAAACAGAGAAAATCATAGGGACAATTTTTTAAAGAAAAGTACAATAGCTGAAATATACATGCATCATGCATCACCTTTTTGATGAGAAAAGAAAAAGTTTTTTTTTTTTGATTTTCAAATCCAAAGTGTTTGAAAATGCATGCATGAATTTGAATAAATATTTATTTTCATGAATATCTGTTGGTTGGTGATCATTTCCTTTATTCTAACTTGTGACCTTAATGTGTGATTCATGAGTGATTGTAAAGAGAGATTGGATGCTAGTCACTCTTAGGAGTTGTAGGATTAAAGTAACTGTGAATGTTATACATGTATGTCAACAACATAAAGATCCTAGAAATCATGTTGTCTTGTTACAGCTTACCTGGCTTTGCCTGTCACAGGGATGATACAAAGGAAATGGATACAGACACTGAAATTGGTCTGGATGAAATAGAATAACTCTCTTGTATCCTGTCACTTGACAAAAGAAGTTCTGTTGTTCATCATAATGAACAGGTGTAATATTACCAGGCAAGCCGATAAGAAGAAGATTAGAAGTAAGTGATCCCCACTTCATTTTCTTTTGAATGTTTGTGAGCCAGCTCCACTTAAAGCCCAGGAAGTCTCTCACAATATTTTTTCCCACCGAATCATTAAGCATCTGTTGCAAGTACAAACGAGTATCTGATGGTTTGAAGTTGGAAATCCTTGTACAAAAGCTTTCAAATTTCATGTCAGTTCTTTGAGTTGGTGGAACAAAGTTGGGCCAATCTTTGGTTCGTTTGTCATCACAGTACATGAACTTGTGTGTTTTAGAAGAATAAACAGTGAAAGATCCTTGACCAAGGTTCTCTTTGAGATAGTTCAAGTCCCATTTAAGAGCTGTTCCTACGATATCTGAATTTTTTAGGAGCACCGGTTCCTGCAAGAAAACAAATTAGTATAGGTAATCACATGATTTCGAGTGCAATTATGAATAAATAAGCACAAGTTAATTTTTTTTAAAGACTAACAAAAATTGCACAAACCCATAGGTTTAGTGCAATTTGTGGTCTTTGAAAAAATTAACTAGTGCTTGTTTATTCCAAATTGCATGAGAAAAATCATGCAATTACGTGTTAATAATATACATGAGAAAATACAAGATGGCTTATTATAATCAAACATAAGCAAAGCCCATGCATCAAGTGAAAAAAATAATTTACTCAAACTGTTCATTTGGTCAAAGCAACCACATACGATCAAAACAATAATATGCAATGATATCTTCACATCTTTAAGGTGCAAAAAAGTTGAAAGTCCGGCTAAACAGTTCAAGGAATTGTTCAATCTGTGTATGAATCACTTTCGATGAAATGGAATTGTCGTTTCTGAGGTTTAACCATGTTTGTTTTTAATTTCGGTGTTGGATCGCTCGAGCAAAGTGTTAAGCTAGGTCGGCTCTTAATTTTCTATTTCCTCAGCAATTCCCTTCTCTAAACACCACTTTTTCCAAACTGGCAACCAAAAAGCAGTGCTTTTTACAGTGTTTTTGTTGTTTACGCTGTTTTCAGCTGCAGTGGCGAAAGAAAACCTACTTCAAATGCCGGCCATTGTTTCACTCGCAAATTTTCAAATTTTCAAATTTTCAAATTTTGTTGCGACATCCAAGGCTCCCATTTGATTGGCTATCTGTGAGTTTCTTTGATTATTGACCAATCAGAATGTCTGATTTGTTTCTTTCTTTGCACTGAATTAACCCTCTTCTGCACTGAATTAACTCTCTTCTGCACTGAATTACCTGAAAACTGCATTTATCTTAACCAATCAGAACTGAGTAATTTTTCCATGTATATTATTAATGGATGAATAATTTAGCAATTTTCTAATTGCATATGATGATATAATATCACTATTGCAAAGGCTCCTTAACTTGCAAAGTGCATTATAGATAGAATGAGAAAGATGGTAAAGTTTGAGCTTAATAAACAGATGGAAAAAGATAACTTTCATCTTTTCATGACTGTGGAACAAAGAAAAAATTCTGAGCACAGAATACATGTGTCTAACGTTTGATTTCCCATGGGGACTCATGGACACCCACAATTTTCCTTTGTCTTTGGCTCATGGAAAGATGAAAAAAATCTTTCTCTAAATGTATTATATTTTCACACCAAATTTTGTTCAATAGGTTGCTTTCCTTACGGTGGTTTATTGAAGTTTCCTTAAAAAATTAAGGATCAGAGGTGTTTATAAGCCAGCTTCTAGGAAAAAAAGAGAAAAAAAACTGATCCACTTGTGAACCCCTATAAAGATATCTACATATTTTTATTGGATTTGGAGAAGATAGGGTTGAGGATGTCGATTAAAAAGCCCTACGCTCATGTTGAGAGATGTTGACTTCTTGCAGCTGGACTGTGGAGGGCTACATGGAAGTGAGCGATTACGACAGATTAACTGAATATAAGGGATTTCATTGAGTCACCCAAGCTCTCCAGCTGTAATCCCTACAGACCTTCACTCGTTTTAAAAGATATACAATTAGTTTTGTATGAATCAAGCATTTCCTCAACCTGTACATGCCCACTCGTATGTAAGCAAATACTTGAGCTGAGACGGTATACGTAGTGGTCAAACTAACCTCATTTGCGATTATTGATTCCACTCGAGGGTCATTGTAGTCGAGTTGTGGAATCCTCGAAAGCCTTAGATCGTATTTCCTCACTCTATGACCGTCAATATCAACATACTTTCCAGTGTCACCGTTTGTTACGCTGTGGATAGAGGCCATTTTGAAAATAGATGAGTCTTTGGTCAGTCAGCAGGTAAAAACAAAAAGATATGAGCAGTTCATCTAGAGCCCGGGACTCCGCGTCAATGATGTCATTGAGACGTGTGCTATTCCTAGAATAATTCAGCGTATCTCAACATTTCGACGTTGGAGATGACGAATTAAGCGTGTTTTTCCCATTAAATATTTAAAGACGCACCTTAGTAGTTCTTGGATGCAGTAAACTGCAAGAGTGATATAACGAATCGGAATTTGGATCAGTTTTCTTCTTTGGAAGATATGAGAGTTATAGCGATCGAACCGGTTTTGCTTTCTCTCTTTGTATGGATTTTTCTCTCCTTTGGAAGGGCAATTCCAAATCAGTCTTCGATTTGCAGACAGCCTATGGGTAAGATTTATCTGTCACTCCTTATTTTCTGAAGTAACGTCTCAATCGTTGCAGCTTTTTATCTTACAACGAGCACGATTGCCGTTGTAACGCAAGAACGAGATGTTTTTAAATTACTTCGGTTCAAATGGTTTAAACCAATTTTCCTTTCTATTTTCCTAATGAAAGACGTTTTTCAATGACGGTAATTTGCGCTGATAAAAGAAAAAAATTAAGCCAGATTAAAGTCCTTTAGACTTGAAATTCATTTTAAACTTTGATCGGGAAAACTACCGCACAATTTTTTTCTACGTTCTTATGAAGTACTATAGAGACTCACGGAGTGCCAAGACACTACATTGGGAAGCTTGTATATTACAGTTATAAATAATTTTCTTAAGCTACTGGATAGCATATTCTGTTCATCCGACATGACATGAAAATTTTCGTAGCTTCGTAATAACAAGTTAAGAACATCAAGTACCTGTTAGTGTCTTAGAAAGATTTTCGCAACTGTGTAGTATTCTTTCTCAATAGTGTTGGTGGTATTTATTTAATGCATGATTTACCCTGTGGATCCTTTCCCTCCATGTTTTTATGGGAATTAATGTTGAGGTGTTGCCAAAGTAAAGCACTCCAAGCTGGAGTCAGTTTTGTTGCCATGGCGAGTAGGAAAAATAATATTAGTAACTAGTTTACATTTGGCAGTCATGTAAATAGGTGTACTCTTCTCATTACATAGAGTTTAAATTGGTCTGAAGTTGGAGGAATGATTAATATGAATTAAGTTTGCTAAAGGGCAACCTCAGAGCTGGGGACCCTAAGCAAAGAGGATAATGTATACATTATTAAGGTTTTGATTTTTCTCTAATCTTTACCAGACACTGGGCTATGTCGACAGGCACTCCCAAGATGGTATTACAATGCCACTACAAGAAAATGTGAAAAATTTATTTTTGGGGGATGCAAAGGCAACAACAATAACTTTAATACTAAAGATGACTGTAAAAGAAATTGCACAGGACCAGAAGGTAGGTTGTCTGTATGAGTAATACAAAATTATATCAGGTTGGTTTTGTAGTTTATATTCCTCAATCTTCCCTTCCACTAGATATTTTGTTATGATACCTCTAGACTTTTGTTTAGAGGCATCTCTTATTATCTTCACTAATACAAAATACATAGCACATGTATTGCTTAAGTAAACCTTTCTCCTCTCCTTGACTTATTTGTTAGAGATATAATCATTGTTAATAGAATCAGCAATCTGTTTAGTATCATTATACCAATTTGTATGACATATAAAGTTGCAGGTTTTTCAAGACAAGAAACGAATACTGGAACTGGGATGACTGAAAAAGAAAACAGATTGGTGGACAAAAAGAGAGCTGGTAAACCATTCCAATCATTGCAAGAAAAAGGGAATCGTAAACTAAAGACCAGAAATGATGAAAACACAGAGTCAGTCAGCCAACAGTCTGCTGGCCCTGAAGAAAAAAAGGATCTGATGCCTAAGTTGGGTAAAGGGGGAAATGCAGATTCATTCAGTAAACAGTCTCAAGGATCTAAAGACAATGAAAAAATTGTGCTAAAATCCAGTAAAGGTGGAAGTACAAATTCACTGCCTCAAGCATTTCAGAAAGGAGAGAATCTTACAGTAGAGTTAAAAATTAAAAATGGAAGTAATGATTCTCTTAGTGAGCAGTCCCAAGCATCTAATAAAGAAGGGAATCATATGACTGGATCCAGTAAAAATGAAAGTATAGGTTTAGTTGATGAACAGTCTCAAGCATCCAATGAAGAAGGGAGTCATGCATCTGGATCCAGTAAAAATGAAAGTGCAGATTCAGGGATTAAACTGTCCCAAGTATCTGGAAAAGAAGGGAGTGATAAATCTGGATCTAGTAACAGTGGAAGTGAAGAGTCATTTAATGAAAAATCCAAAGTTTCTCAAGGAGAAGGGAATTCTATGTCCATGTCCAATAACAATGGTAGTACAGCTTCAGAAAAGGGACAATCCCAAGTATCTGAAGAAAAAGGGGATCTTACATCTAGGTTAAATAAAAATGAACAAAAAGAATCAGTCAATGAAAAGACCCAAGCACTCAAAGAAAATGGGAATCTGAAGCTCAAGTCTGTTAAAGCTGAAAGTGGTAATTCAGAAGAAGAGAATGCTGTGCTCCAGTCTCATGAAGGGGGAAATGCAGATTTAGTCAATGAACCATCCTCAGCAGCTGAAGAAAAAGAGAATGCTATGCCCCAATCTCCTAACAGGGGAAATGCAGATTTAGTCAAAAAACCATCCTCAGCAGCTGAAGAAAAAGACAATGCTATGCCCCAGTCTCTTGAAAGGGGAAATGCAGATTCAGTCAATGAATCTTCCTCAGCACCTAAAGAAGAAGAGAATGCTATGCCCCAGTCTCATGAAGGGGGAAATGCAGATTCAGTCAATGAATCATCCTCCACACCTAAAGGAGAAGAGAATGCGATTCTCCAGTCTCATGAAAGGGGAAATGCAGATTCAGTCAATGAACCGTCCTCAGCAGCTAAAGAAAAAGACAATGCTATGCCCCAGTCTCTTGAAAGGGAAAATGCAGATTCATTCAATGAAAAGACCCAAACACTCACCCAAGTATCTGGAAAAGAAGGGAGTCGTACATCTGGATCTAGTAACAGTGGAAGTGAAGAGTCATTTAATGAAAAATCCAAAGTTTCTCAAGGAGAAGGGAATTCTATGTCCATTTCCAATAACAATGGTAGTACAGCTTCAGAAAAGGGACAATCCCAAGTATCTGAAGAAAAAGGGGATCTTACATCTGGGTTAAATAAAAATGGACAAAAAGAATCAGTCAATGAAAAGACCCAAGCACTCAAAGAAAATGGGAATCTGAAGCTCAAGTCTGTTAAAGCTGAAAGTGGTAATTCAGAAGAAGAGAATGCTGTGCTCCAGTCTCATGAAGGGGGAAATGCAGATTTAGTCAATGAACCATCCTCAGCAGCTGAAGAAAAAGAGAATGCTATGCCCCAATCTCCTAACAGGGGAAATGCAGATTTAGTCGATGAACCATCCTCAGCAACTGAAGAAAAAGACAATGCTATGCCCAAGTCTCTTGAAAGGGGAAATGTAGATTCAGTCAATGAACAGTCCTCAGCAGCTGAAGAAAAAGACAATGCTATGCCCCAGTCTCTTGAAAGGGGAAATGCAGAATCAGTCAATGAAAAGACCCAAGCACTCAAAGAAAATGGGAATCTGAAGCTCAAGTCTGGTAAAGCTGAAAGTGGTAATTCAAAAGAAGAGAATGCTGTGCTTCAGTCTCATGAAGGGGGAAATGCAGATTTAGTCAATGAACCATCCTCAGCAGCTGAAGAAAAAGAGAATGCTATGCCCCAATCTCCTAACAGGGGAAATTCAGATTTAGTCAAAGAACCATCCTCAGCAGCTGAAGAAAAAGACAATGCTATGCCCCAGTCACCTAAAATGGGAAATACAGATTTAGTCAATGAACCATCCTCAGCAGCTGAAGGAAAAGACAATGCTATGCCCCAATCTCCTAAAAGGGGAAGTACAGATTCAGAAGAGAAAAATCTTCAGCCAGATTCCAGGAAAGGTGGTAGAGATGATGAATCAGAAAAAAACCAGAATAACAGAGGAAGACAATCAGAAGGCTATCGAAGGGGACAGGTATTTGCCCTTTCTGTCAAGTAGTTTTCTTAAATTAGCTAATTTGGAGTGACAGGGTGTTTATATGACAACACAGTTATTTGAAACTTGACCTGTAGAAGTTTATAATTGACCATGCCAGCAACCAATGATACACTTGAAAGAGTTTTTTGTGCCAGAGAATGTGTTACTTTTTTTCTTTCTGCAGGATATTGACTCTCAAAAACTTCTAATAAAATGTCTTTGCAAAATTGATGAAAATATACACACTTACATGAACATGTATTAGGTAGTAAAGCAGGAAGTTACAAAGTTTGCAATCTTTCTTTTGCATCATAGTAAAAGTATCATAAGTATGCCTTTATGTTTAATCCTTTCACTCTAGGAGTGTCCAAAAATTATTGTCCTGGCTATATCGATACTTTTTCATAAAAAGAAAGGTGATGAGAAGAATTAAAAAAATATCATCCATAGGATATTGTTTGATTTCACATAAAATTCTCAGTGTTTAATTTAAAGAAAGGTATGAAGGATAGTGAAGAGGATTTGTGTGAATGTTGAGGTGAATTTTGTTGCTTGCTGCATTATTTCTTAACCCTGACAAAAGTAACATGAATTTGACATAGTTATGTCTCTGTCACCAATACAGGAGGACCGTGAGGATAGCCTGGGTTTTCGTCCTGAAGATTACGCAAAGAAGGGGTAAGATTTTTGTTCTTTTGAATTGTTAAATCAGTCATTAGAAGGTTAACCTTTCCAAGTTTTGCAAAAGTTAGCTCCACCCTCCGTAGGGTAGGGGTCTGTGATTTTGGGTCCTAATTATTGGGCCACTTCCTTATCTTCCCATGACCAAGCCTTTTAGCAAGATGGACTTGGTTTCAATTTTTCAGAGATAAGTCTCACACCAAAAAATCAATTATGAGGCAGTTCAGGAGGTGTAGGTACTAAAATTAATCAAGGGAGTTACTGGGGGTATTACAAGATAATTTGGCTTTGGTAACTGAGTTGATAATGTAAATTTACCCACCATGAAGAGTTTCTAAAGCTGACATTTTGAGTGCCATTTGGGGTGAAGTCCAAGTCCAAAAAAGTCAAGTCCAAGTTCAAAAACAAGTTTCATTTGTGAGAGAATCAAGTCTTTTTAAATCAAAGGCTTTGCACTTAGTTCAGAAGAGAGACATTTATTTCATTTTAAAAAAAGCTTAGTTCTTAAAGTTATTTCTCTTTCCTTTTTTTTTTCCCATAGCATCTATCGTGGTTCAGACTCGTATGAACACAGGTCAAGTCACTTTGCTGCCTATTTCCTAACTTCTATTGTAATGGTTTTTGCTGCTTATGCTCTGTACCACAACAGACAAAAGGTAACTGTTCTAATTTTTTTTTTTTTTTTTTTTAACAAAATTAATTTAGGGAACTTAATAAACAGTATATGCCTCCTCTCTGATTTTTAAGTTAAGTTACAACTACTTGAATAATCAATGGGAGGTAGCAAAGTGGCATATATGTGGAGTGAAATTCACTTGGCAAAATCGGAAGGGTGATTAACTAGTTGTAAAGTTTACGTTAGAGACAATAAAATGTTCATGCGAATATGCATTTAAATTAAGAGCTGATAGGAAGTGCTTTGCTCAGTATTAGTCTGTATGGCCTATTCCTGAAGGAGTGGGCACTAGTGCTGGTCTCCTCTGCAGCCTTCTTTGGGACGTCACACAACACTCCCCCCTGATTAGACAGCATTGTGTGACTTTCTAGAAAAACAGCTACAAAGGAGCTCCTGTTGCCTAACACAACAGAAGACGTCTTACTCTTGGCACATTACATAAGCCACTTCATTATGCTTGCTATTGTCACCCTGTTCTGTCTCCTTACTAGTCCCTTTCCTCTCTTCACGAAGGGGCTTCAGTGGTGTGTACTTATCCGAGCTCGAGAATTGTAGTGAATCTATTAAAACAATCTTTCATCTGGATTATGAATGTAAGGGGTTTGATCGCTAATTCAATGTATTGTCTAATTTTGTTTCAACGCAGATTATAGCAATCATTATAGAGGGCAAGAGTGATGGCAGTAGCAGGAGACGCGGTTACAGGAAACTGGAAACTAACGTAGAAGAAGCCATGCCGTCACTGAAAAGTGCAAACTCGACATACGTGTATTAGAATTTCTGTAAATTGAGAAGTAGAAATTAGTTTATTTACAAAAAAGGACAAAATATGTAGCAATACGTCAAAACAAACAGACAAAGGTGATAGAATGGGAAACGTACTACATCAAAAGTTAACCATTTGTTGCTGATTTTTGAGACGACTTTCGGCTAGTATTTGATGAAAGTGTTTTATAAGAATTAATATGCCGGACTTTTGTTGTTGCTTTTGCCTTTCAAAATTCTTCAAATTTCTAAAGGCTTCAATCTTCAGTGGTGTAAAGTTTATTGCGATGGACTAGCCTCCGTTGCTAGTCCGTGGGCTCTAATGTATTATTTGACAAAGTTCTGTATGTAATTCATAAGAAAACAAAATGGATTAAATGCTTGGCCTTCACTTGTTTATTGTGATAACTGGTTGCCAGAGTCACCGAAGGGATACTTCGATGGATGTGTTGAGTGTTCCGTTGGGAGCTTAGGCGGTTACTAAGGTGTAAACTTAGTGGGGCCTTGTGAACTTTCAGAATTACGAGGTAAGTAAAATTTTGTATTTTTCAAAAGTTGAAACACTCAGTCCCTTAAAAGTCTGACCAGTCGAAGGAGCAATACTGCGATCATCCTTAGGCCCTTATCCTGTCTCTACGTTCCTTGCTGAGTGACAGTGACGTCATCATTATCTCGAACATCTTTAGGGCCCTTATATAAAAAGGGAAAAAAAAGGTGTCAGTCTGGACATACCGAGAGCACATACTGTCCGAAGTAATATGCACTCACACTTTGCGTGTGCTGCTTCTGACGGATCAGCATACCAACTACCCTGGCAAGTGGCCGATTTTTGATTTTGAAAACGGATGGCCGATTCTTTATTTTAAGGGCATGAAAACCCAAAAATACATGTTTTTCTTATACTGTGTAAAAATTGGCGTAGAAAACGAATTTGAAATTCGTTTTGTCCAATTCGACTTATTTAAGGAGAAAATCGGCATTTTCAACCGAAATTCCATTTCCGGTAAAAACAATAGCGAGAAGTCGTGACGTAAGCGGTGGAACTATAGTATTGCGCAACACATATTCCCTAGTAGAACTGGTGTGGGAGCTGGTGTAAGTAGCAGTAGTTCGGAAGATGTTTTTCCAGAAGATGGCGACTCGAATGCCTTAAGCTTAGTATATGACAGCGATGGGGATAATCCAGAATCTTTAGGAGAGTCTGGGCCACGTCCTTAACAATATGAGCCGCGTAGGGTTCACCGAGGCGAACCGCACCAAGACAGTACAGAACATCTTGACACGGCTATGCGACCTTCTCGGAAACTCAGACTGATTTTTAATTTACTGTATCATTTATTTGTATTTGACTTGAAAATCCAATAAAGCAAGGGTACAATCAAAAGAATGCAACAAAATTTTTTTTAACCTGAGCCTCCGAGGGTGTTTTATATAATATCATCAAAGGTGCGAGTGTGGAACTTGCCAACCAATGCCGACTCATGAAAGCGTTTGTTATACGGAAATCGGGCAATTGTGACAAAAAGTAAAGGAGTAAGGGCCTGAAACCCAGATAAGTTGTATCACTGAGCATCCAGGTTTTCAGTCAATTTGCCTTGATGTCTGGGTGCTGGAGATGGCCTATTGCGCGTACAGGCAGCAGTAAGCTAAATATTTTCTGTTTCATTTGTTTTGTTTCATTTTGAGATTGATTTGCTCGAGTTGTTTCTGTCATTGATTTAATAATACAGTACTACAGAAAGTTGTTTTTCGCTTCTTTCCTGGCAGGAAATTTCGCTAAAATTATTATTATGGGATTATCTCGGCAAATATTTTAGGTTCGCTGTGCCATCTTGAGCGGTAAACAATATCTGAAACACCCTTCCAGCGGATTTTTGATCGTCTTACACTGGATTAAAACCGCCAAAACTTTGAGAGAAACAAAGGTATTTGTAAATGCAGACCGCCTTAGTTATTTATGTCTTACAGCACTGGCAGTTGTGCCCATTCTTTATGACATATTTATGAATTGCTTTCCTTCATCTCCCAAGCATTTTCATCGATAAACAAGTTGTAACGTGTACATTTCCTTGTGTGGCCTTCATAATTATCCAACCCTGTTTCTGTTTGCTTCGATTTGAAATACTGAAAAGACAGTTTTGCAAGCTGAAATCGGGATCTTTTAAGTTGTACTCAAAATGATAAATATTGTCCTACTGACCTTTGAATGTACTTTCATGCAGTGCTGTGAAAACCGTGACACAAATTCTTCTGTTGTTTCTCTACAGGGTTTCTCAAAGGAAGCAAGTGGCGCTGGCATGGATTCCCTTATAGAACATAAGGGTTGATTATGGGATCCTTGTATAGAATTCTTTATATCGAACCAAAAAAATTCCAGATCACGCTATTGCACATGACATCAACGAATTCTCTTTCTTTAATACGTGTTTCGAATTCAGGCAAAGGTTCAGACAGGTCAGTGTCTTTTATGGGCCCAGCGCTGGCTCCCGAACAACTGGCATCCCCATAATCTTTCATTAGATGAGAAAAAAGATGTTTTTAGAGAATCAATCAAACTATTGTTTTTTAGTTAACGAAAGGTTTCCATGTAAATCGATTTTTTACTTTCTCTGTTGACCTTTAACTTTAATTTTGAAGAGCTCAACCTCTTTCTCAGTTCGGTTGGCCCTTCCGAATCCTCGTCGTCTACCGACTGTATGGGTTGTCTTCGTACTTCCGAATAATTTGCTTCTGATAGGGCCTGAATCGTCGGTACAACACCAGGAAGAAAAATCACTGCTACAAACAACAGAATGTTCGAACGGCTCGACGAAATCGGCTATTTTCACTTGAACAAATTTCACAAATTGTCGCTTCAAATTTGCGTCATTTGGAAATATTTGCATTGTATGCCCAGTTTTGTTTGAATCAGTACAAAACTGGACGACACAACGCTTTACCATTATGAAAAAATTGAATATATTGAAGCAAACTGTATGTAAAAAAATCATGACGAGACCGGCAAACAACGGCTGTGGAGGAGACTCCTTCGTGTCTCACGCGATTTGAAAACGAAACTTTGGAGGTTCCACCCGTAACGTCACAGAAAAGATGGCACCACTCAAGATGGCGAATGTTTCGAATTTGGAAGAGCTTTTACAAAGTAAAAATGGACTTTTGAAAAAAAACGAATGATACCTTTGGTGTACTTGATATATTTACTAAACATCTATGTGAAAAGAAAATGAACTTTTTTGGGTTTACATGCCCTTTAAACCCCAGTGGCCGATTTTAGATTTTGGACACTATTGGCCATTTCTTGATTTTGGATCTTGGTGGCCGATATTTGCGACTGATTTTAGATTTTGGACATCTGTGGCCAATTTCCGATTTTGGACACAAGCGGTGGTTTTTCTATTTTAGACGCTAGTGGCCGCTTTCCGATTTTCGACACTCGTGGCCGATCTTAATTTTGGACCTTAATGGCCGAATTTAGATTTTAACACTAATGACCGACTGTTGATTTTGGACCTTAGTGGCCGATTTTCAATTTTGGACACCAGTGGCTGATTTTCGATTATGGACCCTTGTGGCCGATTTTAGACTTGTTTTGGACACTTGTGGCCGACTTTTGACCTTGGAAACTTGTGGCTGATTCTTCATTTTAGATACTAGTAGCCGATTTTTTATTTGGGAAACTAGTGTCCGATTTTTTATTTGGACCCTAAGGGCCGATTTTTTTTATTTTGGACCCTAGTGGCCAACAAATGTTCGATTTTTGAAACTGATGGCTGATTTTTGATGTCACACACAAGCGGCCGATTCTTGATTTTGGACCGTTGTGGCCGATTTTAGATTTTTGACACTAAGTGTCCGATTTTTGATTATGGACACTAGTGGCGGTTTATTCATTTTGAACGCTGGCGTCTGATTTTTGATTTTGGACCCTAGTGGCCAATTTGTTTGAATTTGGACCCTAGTGTCCTATAAATTTTTGATTTTTGACACTAGTGGTTGATTTTTTATATTACACACAAGCAGCCGATTCTTGATTTTGGACACTAAAGGCCGATTTTCGAGTTTGGACCCTTATAGCTGGTTGTAGATTTTGGATTCCTGCGGCCAAAAATATGTTTAATCTTGGACACCAGTAACTGACTCTTGATTTTGGACACTAGCGGCCGTTATCCTATTTTGGACTCTAGAAGCCGATTCTTTTTTTCGGACCTTAGAGGCCGAATTTCGATTTTGGACACTAGTGGCCGATTTTCGATTTTGGACACTAGAGGCAGATTCTTGATTTTGGACCCTACTGGCCCATTTTCGATTTAAGGCACCAGAGGCCGTTTTTTGGTTTGGAATTTAGTGGCCGTTTTCCGATTTTGGACAATATTAGCCGATTCTTGGTTTTGGACACTGATGGCCGATTTTCGATTGTGGACACATGTGGCCGATTTTTGATTTTGGACACTAGTGGCCGTTTGTTTATTCCGGAAACTAGTGTCAGATTCTTGATTTTGGACTCTAGTGGCCGATGTTTTGATTTGCTTGATTGTCGATTTCGGATACTAGCGTCCGATTTTGGACAATTTCTGTTCTCGAACACTAGTGGCTAACTCTCGATTTTGGACATTAGTGGCCGATTTTTCGATTTTGGACCCTAATGGCCGAATTAAGATTTTGGCCACCAGTGGTTGGTTTTTCGATTTTGGACACTAGTGGCCGTTTTTTGATTTTTGGACACTAATAACCGTTTTTTTTAATTTTGGACCATAGTGACAGATTTTCAATTTGGACATTACTGGGCAATTTTCGATTTCGAACACTGAATGAAGTGAACTCTGAATGTTTACAGCTGAAAATCTGAAATATCCTTTACAGATTATTATAGCCGATTTATGATCTTGGACTCTAGTGGCCCATTTTTGATTAATTTGGACACTGGTGGCCAATTTTATTTTATTTTGGAGACTAATGGCCCATTTTTGATTATGGACATTAGCAGCTGGTCTTTGGTTTTGGACACCCGTGGCAGATTTTTGATTTAGGACATTAGTGAGGGTCTGAATGAGGTTTAGTGTTTAGTGTTATTTGTCCATATTTTTTAGTGTTACTGTTAAATTGGCCATTTTTTTAATGTTTACTGTTCTTGAAAAAAAAAAAATACTGTTTAGTGTTTGAAAGGAGACCCCAAAGTTTTTTTTAAAGGATTTTCAAATTTTGTCTGCTCT
>NC_142671.1:16276817-16306817 GCF_964200805.1 Pocillopora damicornis
GACATTATAGGTGATTTAAACCGGTTCTTTCTCAGCTCGTTCCACTGGCGAACTTGTAAATCAGTAATATCCTTTAACGTGGTTACACCGTCACGGTAAATTTTGCCTTTTTCTCTCACTATATTAACCAAAACTTTATGTCACTTTATGTAATAAGCTCAGTTATGCACGCATTCTGGTTGGTTCTCACTTATGATCTATTGGAGGACAGACGTAAAGATGACGTCATAATTCTTTATTATATAAAACAAATAGATTCCAAGCTGCCGTGCTTCTGTTCAGTAATAGATCACAGAGGACGTCAAAATTTGGTAAGAACAAAAAAGTGGCACACGAGGCGCAGTCGAATGTGTCATCCAATCATCCAATGGTGTCAACGGAATAAAAAAAAGTAAGATTAGAAATGCCACTCAAACGATTGAACAAATTACAGTAGCGATCTTTATGTTCATAGGCTCTTTTAGTTTTTTCGTTAAATAGTTGAAACCTGCAAAAATGCTACGAGAAATATTTGTATAGGCCATCAGTGCTAAACTACTCTACCTTGATCTTCGCACAGAAACTCCAAAGTTTACAAACGACTTGACAATAATTTAAAAGTGTCAAGATTGCATGCATGAAAAGGTATTTAAGCACGCACTTCAGTAGCGCTACAATTATGAAGTGCTAAGGTAAGTTTGAGTTTAAAGTGTAACTCGGACACCAAACTTCAAGTTGCCCTGGCACTTTTAGTGATACGCGTTTTCCTTTTTAAAAAATCAGGCCATCTTCTCCGCTGAGCTGATGCAACTCTTAACTTCAGCACTTAAACTGAAACAGCGCAAATAATGCGACGTAGTTTAAAAATAACAAAAAATAGCAATTTTTAACTGTTCAAAAACCTTTCCTGGCTATGAGTTGCAGCTTTGACTAAATCGATCTTGAGGTTTGCGCTTTCAAGTGATGACCTAAGGAGTTAAACTTGTGTACAATCGTATTCCCATTGGTGAGTGGCCACTTCGCAAATAGTTGAAGCTAGTATAAAACACTTTTCAAAGTATACTATCCAATAATTATATTGATAATAATAATGATTCTGATGATAATGATAATTATCATTATTATTATCATTATTGTTATCATTACAGGGCGATAGGATGGAAATTGAAAAGATGGTGAACAGGAAAAAATCCTGTAATCTCGGTAGTAATAGGAGAGTCTTTCATAGATTTTCATTACTCGAAGCCGCAAATATCTCGCGGAAAGTGAGTTGATCTGAGGTCATGGAGATCTGATGGATAGGCAATAGTATGGAAGACCCGTTATCGAAGCTAAGAATGTAAACCTGTTAGGACTATAAAAATACTGATTATGATAATATTAATAATAATAAAATAATTAACATAATAGTAATCATGATGATGATGATAATAATAATAATAATAATAACAATAACAATAATAATATAAATGGGCAAAGGGTATGATAAGCAAGGGCTTCAGCCCACCACAGGAAGTTGGACGCTCCCACCCTCCTTAGTCTGGGGTAACACCTTTAGTAAGTGCTAGCAACCCTTAACCACCCTTAGGCTTGTTAGGGTTACAACTACTTTGAGCGAATGAATCATGCCGCATCGCTCGTTGCGCGGATTAACAAGGAATACATGCCTCACTGAGGAATAATAATTTATTTAACACTTGTAGTGCACATGCTGAACTCACAAAACAGAACTATATCTATACCCCTATAACACCGGCTTTTTTATCTTTAAAACCTTTTGGTTTATTGACACGGAAGTTCTATTTTTTGCCTGCACGCAAACTACAGTAATGTTTGATTAACATATAAACTATGTAGTTTTATTATGAAGGGCATTTTGTATTTCTAGTTATACGGTATCATACACAACTAACTTACTTTACTTTCGAAGTGCTTCTTTCCCAGTCTGTCCTTTATGTATTAGCTAATTGATCTTAATTCAGTTCTAATAGGTTTCCACCCCCGTTGGACCAGTGGATGACAATGGATCCTTTTGATTTCTTGCATTTACCAGCACCATGCACTTCATTTTATTTATCAAGGACCATCAGATTTCGGACTCCCAAAAGGAAGCGTTTATCTGGGATTTTTGAGGACTTGCAAAGTGCTTGGGAATGTGATATCACGCTGCATCGAGTGATGGTGCTGTTAATCTTATTCTTTAATATTATTTTTCTTTAATATTCTTATTCAATAATAAGTAATAAGTAATAATAATAATAATAATAATAAGTAATCCTATAGTGAACTACAATTCAATGAAAACGTCTTCATAGTCCTCATCATTCTGATGTAATGAGAAGCACTTGAGGACTTTCTAAATTATCTTGAAAAGTACATTTAACAGCTTTCCCTCTCACAATCTGGTATCCAAACTGATTGTACTGATGTTGACGGGAGATCGAGATTGAGCGATTTCTCGGGAACCCGCCAACTCAACATTTGTAATCAAACTTGGCTGTGACGAGGTTCTTGACTGAGTTTTCTTAAAAGGGCCTCTTTTTCTTAAATAGTAAAAGATTCCTTTCACTTCACTTCGCAGATTTTCGCTAAAGGCAATGAATAGCCAGGGATGAATTGCTGCATTGGCATGCGCAAACCAGAAAAACAGCCCATGGACAACTATGGGAATATTATCGTAAATGTCGCCATAAAAGATTGTCATTATGTGGGCGACATGTGCAGGAAGCCAGCAAATGGCGAACACGGCAACTGCCATAAGTAACATCTTAATGATTGCATTGCGCTTCTTCTTTTGCCTGGTATACGCTTCTTGATTGACAGTTCCAGGTGGTCTTTGTTTCCACAGGAAGTATGCAATTGACGAGTACAAGACCGCCATTATAAAAAGTGGTATTGCATAAGTGAGGACGACTTTACCGATCATATCTGCTTCCTCGAAAATTTGTGCGAGCTCTTTGTTTTCGTGCCATTCAGTGGTACACTCGGCAGACTCACCTTCCTCTATCAATTTATGTTTGTGAAGTTCCCCACTAAATATCAAGCTTGCAAGCAACCACACGATGACTATAGAGCGCACCACCGATCGAGGTGATAACGGCCTTCTTCGGATACACACGATAGCCAAATACCGGTCAGCGGCAATGACAGTGAGAGTCCAGATGGACACACAGATGGAGACGACAGACAGGAAAGGAGTGAGTTTGCATAGGATGGACCCTACAACCCCTGATATCCAGCAGTCTCCACAGAAGAAAACTGGCAACGTGAAGGCAGTGGAAGTTGTCACATCCAGGAGATCAGCAACAGCCGTGTTGAAGAGAAGCCAGTTAAATGCGTTCTTTCGAATGTTGTTGCGGGTGCGCACGAGATGTATGATAAGCGAGTTTCCCACCAGCGAAAACAGACAAATAAAGGCGTATGCACCGATCATAATTACTCTATCGACCTCTTTCAAGTTTTCGCCGTGCCCATCATCGAATTCTTCTTCGACAAGAGTGGTGTTAGAATGACTTGTATTATTCATGGCTTTCAGTTGACAACCTAGGAAAAAAAGGGATGTCTTGAATTTTGTGATCAGCTTGTTACGTAACCAATCTCATGATAATTATAATAATTAATCATAACTTATGGAAAAGAATATTCGAATGGCCCCTTAGATTGCTTTCCAATTTGGTCGAGTTGTTCCAGGTACCACCCACCCTCAGTACTGGATGTTTTCCACAATGTGATACCCTGTATTCACAAATCCAGGCTGTTGCACAGCGTCCTCAATCAACTGAATGGAATGAAGCCTATAATAAGTTGAGGTTATCGAGCGGATTATTTCTTCCAGTATATAATCTCTGGGCTAAATACAAATCTTTTTTCATAGTCCATAAAAAATTGCGAAAAACAATTTGGCAAACATCGAGCCATCCTGACCAAAGAAACTTGGCAACTAAAGCTTATTCTTATGTACGAACAGAATGACACATCAATTAGTGGGTTAGATACATCTGTCCATTTCCCTCAGCGTAGCTGATAGAAAGATTTGGCATGGTAGATTTTCGTTCCATTTAAATGCTCAGAGCTGGATACAGTTGCATTCAATATGGCTAAAGAGAATCTCAGAAGGGAATAGAACTCTTTAACTCCAAAGATCGCATTAGTAATTCTCACAGTCTGCCTTTCCATTCATATACTGGTAGTTCGAAGAATTAAGTATTGGATCAACTACTTACCCCTTAGTTTATTTTTTTTTTACTCTCATCTCCTTTCTGCTTGATATTGTATTGATATTGATGGGAGAAATTCTGTCCTGGTCAATCCTGGGAGTTAAAGGGTTCAGGGACTCACCACTAAAACTGCTTAAAATAACTGCTGAATACGTTAGCCTATTATTTCATTCCACAAAATAACGTTTTTCTATGTTTTTAGTGATGTTGTGAAACCGACTGACAGGCTTTATCAAATATCATTACAACAGAAACACTCTGCCGTGTACTTACATCACAATCAAAGCTCACTTTTTGTACTGGCTATGCGGTACTTAGGCTGAAACCGTGCTAAATTTACGTTTGTTTGCTAATTGGAAAAATTTCGCCAGATTGATTTCCATCACGGTTTTCGTTTGAAGAAAAACTCACCATTATGGTTCAGTCTTCGCCTAGAGAAGGGTACAATTGTTGTTCAGGTAATAATTATGACGATGGAGGCTTTGACTTTCTTATTTGAACTTATTTTACGACTTCCTATTAATTTAAGGGAGGTCCTGGCTTCCTTACTGAAACTAAGATAAAACGGTTTCCGAACAATTAACACAACATGTTAATTTCATGAATTCCACTTAATGCAATAGTCTTATATCAATAATATCACCTGAAGGCAAGGTAAACAATTTTAATGTCTGAACCAGAATTTTCCTCAAGAACTGAAGTTAAAAGGACCCTACTGTTTTGTTGGTAGTATTTTTATCCCTGTCATCTCGTGGCTTGTTAACCTGACTCGTAAAATGCATTCACTCGATAGATTTTCCTTTTTCCTTTTCTATTCTGGGTGAAAAGATTGGTTTCTCCTACCTCTCTTTTTTGAGTAAAATACCGCGTAATGGCGTGCTTCCGAAGCCTAAAGCTCCAGCAAAACTAATTTATTATAAGTCTAGTAGATGCAGTTTCTTCCAGAAAAAACCAATACCTTACATAGAAGAAAGGATGTTAAACTTTAAATATATTCGGCGCAATCGAGCATGTTGAATTCAGAAGTACCTTTGTTTCCTGAAACTTTCCATCAAGACACTCTCTCAAACGATCTCAAAAAACGTGGCGTAAACGGAAATAGAGATTTGCTATATCAATTGATATGTTCCTCTGCAATCCTTCTGATGATTGCCTTTGTGTTGAGCAGCAAACATCGCTATCGGCTGACATCTTAACATTATTAAAAGGCAAAATTTGCATTTCTATTTCATTTGTCGGGTAGCTTCAAAGAATTCGAACCCACAGTATGCGGCGAAAAATCTTTATCAATTCAACGATAATCTCAGCTGAGGAAGGAAAGAGCACGTTTAATTTTACTTATTTTACTTACGTAACAGATATTTTTATCTAATCTTTGAGGATCAGTTTTAACTGTTAGAAATGTTTAATAGTAATAGAAGCAAATTGGTTTAAATAGTATGCAAAGAAAAAATATTATCGCACTGGGAAGTGTTTAATTAGCAAACAGAAGAGTTCTTTTGAACGCCCAAAAACGTATGCCCCCACTGAAGAAGGAAAAGGACGTGCTGTCGGCTTCCTTTATCGGTATTGAAAAATAAAGTGAGTTCCTGCATAAACTTAACTTAAATCTTCCAAAATTTAATAAACCGGATGCTAGAAGGAGGCCTTACGGCCGTTTTACGACTTTTCACGAAACAACAAACAGATTAAACCAGAATTAAAGACGGTGAAATGAACAACAGGCAATTTATAACACCGCAATAGAATGAAGTGAAAGTGGAGCGTGATCCTAAAAAGATTCTTTAATTTAAGTGTTCACTGATTTTTGAAGATTTAGAGGAACAATCTTTGATCACCTTCTGATACTCATTTACCTATCGGCTATCCAAACTGATTGGACTAATGTCGATGAGAGATCAAGAATTAGCGATTTCTCTGGAACCTGCCAATTCAACACTTATAATCAAACTTGGCTGAAGCGAAGTCCTTAACTGAGGTTTCTTGAAAATGCCTCTTTTTCTTATTTGTTAAAGATACCTTTTTACTCTCTATGGGCGTATGAGTGAGGAACGATGTTTTATACCGAAGATAGCCTGGAAGTAGCATTTTTTAAGGGTAACTTCCTAAATTTTGCCTTGAAATTACACTATAGATTCAGATCGGTAAAGCATATGCAGCCTTACCTTTAACAAAAAAAGCTGCCGAAGTAATACAAAATACAATTACAGGAAAATGAGGTGAGCACTACGCAGCTTTACTTACCACCTGTGACATTGAAAAGAGTCAGTTTTCTGTCTTTTCTACAATGGTCGTAATCATGATGAAAATTCCTCCATATTGATAATATAATTGATCCTCAAGAAGTTGACGTTTTCCTTGACATCCTGTTGACTAATCAGTCACATAGCATCCACCTCATGCTGATCGCTTTCTGTTCGAAGACACAACCTTGAAAAAGGTTGTCTTCTCCTCATTCTTCGAAATGAATCAGCAATACACGTAGCAGAGGACATAAAATTTTTTAAATGATTTTCGAATCACTCGGGTGTTTTAATAAACGCTCAATATGATATCAACTGCGCTGAAGAACTGTGGCGCTTATTTATCTTGATCGATAGTACATTTGACGATTGATTTGTTCTCAAGGTACATTATTGTTACACGCTCACCAAGTTTTTCTTTGTGAGGGATGCTTGAGGTAAGACCGCAAGCGACTCTTATTTCTCTCCTAAGTGCTCCTTTTAAGTTATGTCTTCTAATTTTTTTAATGCGTTTTTTCTCGGAAATGGAAAGTTGAGATTATGAATACATGCGTGCAAGCCATATTTGCTTTACCATGGCGTCGAGTTGGCCTTGTAGAATCAAGCCAATACGACCACTTCAACGGCGTCTTCGCTTCTGTTTTCAATAAAGTCCATACATTTTTTGAAAGAAAACTAATATGGGATCATTGTGTATGCTATAGCAGAGCTATTTATTCCATTTGGACAAATGTACCCTTAGCAAAGTTATTTTTTCGCACGGTAGATTGATAAGTGTAGCGCAGCAGAATCTTTGCCGTGCTGTGCATGGGTTCGAAGGCGATCAACGTTTCCTCTGGCTTCCCATTTATTGCAAATTTGAGGGGGTTTCCTAATGTAGTAGCCGCAAATTTGAAATACGCATTTTTACCACTACTCGCAAATTAGTGTACAAGGAGTCATTCTTTTTTAAAGAGAATTAATAAACCTCAAAATTTTTAGCTTTAAATTTTCGGAGCTGACTTACCTTGAAGATGGGATTAGACTGCTGTTTGGCTGTTGCTGTTCATTTCTTTATGTTTGCTTTTAATAGCTAGAGCGCTTTAAGTAGATTTGTCATTTGTCATTTGTCATTTTGCAATGTAATGAGTACATTTATGGTGTTCTTTCAAACGAGATGTTTACCGGCAAAAGTAAATGTTTTTCAAAGTCTACAAGTTTTTTCATAAAACCGTCCAATTTTGTAATTATACTCGTGGGTTAAGGTTTTTGAAGATAAATTCTAATCCAATGGGCGACATAAAGGCCGCAGAAAGACAAGGAATCGCTTCCGCCCTGCATTTATCTTTCCGTATGCTTCTTTAAAAGTTTTCCTCGTAGGAGTTTGGAAAGATTGAAAAAACCATTTCTACAGATAATATAATTTATTTCCTCAGCCCTCTTTTGCTGTCATAACATTGCAAAGAGTAAATTTTTAATTCCGCTGAAATCTATTGTAGTTTTATTTAGCCCGTACTGCTCTCTCTATTTAGAGCTATTTTCATACAGAGTGGAGATTTTCTTGTCCAGAACGAACAAATATCCCGGAGACCGCTCTCTTTGATCGTGGTCATCATTGTTAGGCACGAAAGCCGTTGAAAGAGGTGCTCGAGATTTTCCAGAAACATCCAACATACATGCTTGGTGTTGCTCGACTAAGAAGTTTCTCCGGCGAAAGCGCTATTAGAAGTCATTTTCCTCTAAAGACATCCAATTCGATTAAACTCTAAATATCTGCTCATACGTCAAAGATAATTTTGCTTCTATTTTTCTTCAATTTTCCTTCAATTTTAATGTTAATGTATGGCCAGCACCCCAGTGTTTTAAACTTAATTTAGGAAGTAAAACCCTGTGTCCGAAGGAAGAAACAGCAAAAACCAGCTGAATCAGATGTTGAAATAAAATTCAGTTCCAATGTGAGCATTTTACATAAAAGTACAGGGAATATCCAACTATTCAAAGGTTTTTTTTTTTTTTTTTTTTTTTTGGGGGGGGGGGACACGTTGAGGAGTAAAACAAGAACCTGAAAGGATCGGTTCATTACACATATGGGAAGTCTTGTTGTACATAAGCTGAGTCTAGACTTATGTTCTACTCTGCCTAACTCTTGGTCTGGTGGTGTTATATAGAGAATAACACATGGGCACATGTAGATATGGAATTTCTCTTCGAGTGTTTAAGTCAATAGCCCTTTACTGACAAGAAAAATCAACTTTATTAATGAATGAAACTAAAAGGATCAACAATCCCTGGATACAAATCGTAAAGTACGTTGACGCACTCTAGATGAAAACATGCGTTGAATCACAACAAAAACAAACAATAGGCCTAATTTTCAATGTACAAAATTCTCAGTTATTGAGTTGGTCCTTACCGACAGAAGAAATCTTTCAGGTACACGGCCAAAATCGACCTGTGGCAAATCTTCTAGCTGTCGATTTTTTGTTCTCAGCTGTGAAAAAATGAAATGACCAAAGCCATTGAATACGAAACTTTCGGTTTTTCTTTTTTGTATTTTGTGTTTTCCCCCTTCTAGGAAAGTTTGAACTTCACTGTCTCTAAGTGGAACGGATTTTTTAGTGTTTTAGCAGCCATAATCCGAAAAGATTCGACAAACGACCATGGATTGATAATGGTGAAAGGTTTACCGTTCATTCATCAACCTGACGAAAAAAATGCTACAGGTTCATACATTTAAGTTGTAGATTTGTTGGGTTCAGTACATCGTGTCGCACCAGGTTGCACTAGGTCGACTTGGAGTCACTACGCGAACGGATTAAACCGTACCAAGTGTACTGCGATGTTCTACAACAAATTTGGAAATAATTTGTGAGCAGTGCAATGAGCTATTCTGCCGTCTATGTGGAACATTAAGGAGACCCGAAAAGAAAAATGATCCAGAGGCAGATGCCTCTGGATCAAGCTCTCGTAAAATCCGCGTGACCATCATGTCTCAAGGAACAGCAATATTGTGGTTTCTTATATACCAAGCCTTTCACTCAACAAAAGGAGCACTGTGATTGGTTGATTCTTGGTCACGTGTCCCTGATAAAATTCAAATTGTATCCCGACCGGGATACAATTGCACGGTTATTGCCTGTGCGCCAAATAAAACAGCATATGTTTTGCCATATGATTGTTTATACTCTTAATGTATGATTCAGAGGGAAACAGTTAGTTTTGTTTTCCCTCGAGTCCTGATGTCTTGCTCGACTTCGTCTCGAAGGAGTTGCTACATGCTCCTTTTTGTCAAAGAAAAAATACCTTACTTGCAAAAAGTAATTGAGAAAATTTAGTTCACCATATTTGGGACGAAAAAGTGACCCTTACATGATAATGTTTTGATAATTAATGAGACTGTGAGCAGTTCCTTTTTCATCCACCTGCTAACAGATGATTCAGAAGTCTTCTATTGCTTTTTATAGAAAATTAAAGGACTCTTTAATCTACGAATGGTTTTAACAGACTTCTGCTAATTTTTTGCCGAGAAATATACCTAAATTGCCGGTTCATTTCACATTCAAATTGCTGGCACACAATCAGTGCACGCAAATGAGCCGGAAATTTTGACAAGTTCTTTTCTGTATTTTTACAATTACTTATAAGACTCGTATGCAAACTTAGCTTGTTTGTTGTTCAGCATCATAATCAGTACCGCCAAATATCAATGACGTTAAGAAGATCGAAACGTGGTTAACTTCCATCGTTTAAACATGCGTAGTTAACACGTTTACTCAATCTAACAGATTACCAATCGGCCTCTGATTCAGGTGATTTCTGTGAGTAGTTTTTGAACGCCATCCTTACTGTTTTCGCTAATTGTCGAACGCCACAGAGCATTCCATGATTCTGGTAAGAATATTTTCTTAGCTTTTGAATTGGGATTTGCTTTTGAATGGAAACTTTCTTGCAGCATTTTGTGTTAAAGATAGTTACATCTTAATTTTGAACAGTTTTGTGTTGCGTGTGTGTGGATGTGCATTTGTGTATGGGTTGAAAACTTATTTATTTCATGTGACGCTGTCTAAGGTACCTTCAAGTCAAACAATAATAGATTACAATGATGACCATTTATTTACGGAAGTCTTACATACAGATTCCGCATCAAATAAGATATAGCTCACTTGAATCAGTCAAATTACAAAGCTTAGCGCCTTTCTGGAGTTGAGATGTCTCCGCCACCAAACTCACCAGCCAGGTGTTAATCTCTTCTTCAAGAATTGAATTAATTTTTTTTCGCTTTTAATTTAGTAATGACGACAAAAGAAAGATCTTAACAATTGTATATACTTAATTTGGCAGTTTTCGTATCTTGCAAATCGCTGCGTCGAGATGGAGTCATGAAAACCTCGAAGTTGTCTCACAGATCATCACCTTAATCAGTTATGATAACACACCCTTAGAGTAACTTGTCTCTCAGAAATCAAACAGAAGAGTCTATAATAAGGTTAAGTTTAGTTTATGAACGCATGTATTTTAATGAACAACGTGGTTTTAATATTCTGTCTCTCGACTTGAGGATATTGTTTACAGATAATACAATAAAGTCGGAGCATATAAGCAAAGCAATCTTCCCAAGATCCTACCTCAATTTTCTTTGCTTTGATCACTGAACAACCGATAATCGAGAAGAACAGCCGTGTCAAAACGTTGAATAAAAATATGAAAGCTTCACCTGATAAGGAATAATTGATCATTTTACCTTTAGCAAATAGTTGTAGCTTGTTACCTGAGACCATGGAAACCCACGATGAGAATTAGTTTTGGGTTTTTACAGCTTGGTTTGTCTCACCTAATTATAATGGCAATCGTATGAATCAAATGAAACTGAGCTTTGTAATAACAATAAAACAAAGACGTCTGGCCAGTATATCAAATTTTTTTTGAATATATTACTTGGTCTGTTTGCATTATATTTTCATCAACAGCGCATGAAACTTCTCCAATCTTGTGCTTGTACTTGCTAGAGGTAAATGATTTTGTTTTTTTGTGTAGGAAGATATTCAGTTAACCAATTGCACATATCGAGAAAGAAAACTATGATTTTAAGGATATGGTTTAGAGACAATGGTTATTATGCATGTTTCAAACTTTGGCGCTCACATTTGATAGCGCCGGAAATTAACCTTGTCACAATCTTGGAAGTGACTAGGAAGCAATTTCTCCGTTCTATATCAACATATTGTCAAGCAAGAGGATGATAACGAAACAAAAAATCAGGGTAAATTGTTTGGGTCAAAAGCAAACTCACAGAGTTAGCAATTCTACGAAATGTTATCGCATACAGTAAACAGAAACAGTTTCAACAATTAAACCTATATTCCTCGTGGCCGAGGAATATATCACCCTGAAGACAGAATTAAGAGCGAAAACTGAAACAAGAAATCTGCTGTGAAAATCAATTTACACAGCGTATATTTTTTTGCATTGTTATGATAATATTTTATCACTTTTGTTTCTTTTCAGTTAAATTATAATCATTTCGTTTCGCCAGTATTGCATTGATTATGTTAGAGTAAAAGTCAGAGAACTTTCAATATGGTTTGCCTGCTACGTGTTATCATTTATGCGAGGGAATCCTTAGCATGTCAACTTATTTACGCTCACCCTTTGTTACAAAGAATATATATAAATATATGTCGACTGTTTTTCCGATTACAGGTATGAACCGTTCAAACAACAACGAAGGCAGCCCGTCCTTAACCCTTTTACGCTGTAACTGTGGTCTGTTTTGCCCAAGTCTCTACACTAAAGTATCTCTTACAATTGCCTATGTTGTCTTACTAATAACAGCGAGTATAGGAAACATCCTAGTTTTTTTACTTCTGCGTAGATGCAAAAGTACAGCTCAAATGACCTTTAACTATCTTATCATGAATATGGCCGTTGGAGATATTATTGGAGTCTTCAGCTCAGCAATATTAGCAGTTTCCTTCACTTTTGTTGGTCATCATTGGATTTCAGGCCTATTTGGAGAAGTTCTCTGCAAAATGGTTCCTTTTGTTCTCACTCTGTCTATTTATTTGTCAATATGGACCTTAGTGGTTATGTCTGTGGATCGATACTTTTCAATTTCTCATTCTTCCAAGAAACCAATGAGTAGAAAAGTAGTAAAAAGAAGCATCGTCTCAGTCTGGTTCATCGCTGCCATGGCTGCCTCTCCATACCTATATAAGATGCAATTAAGAGAGACAAGTGATAAATCTGAGTGTCGTTCTCTTTGGAGTGAAGATCTTGAAAGGCATTTATTTATGAGTAGAGGTGAAGAGATCGTCAAGTTTGTTTTAACGTACGTTATTCCTTTATTTGTAATAGGGACAATGAATATCATAATCGGCCGTACTCTAAGTAGCTTGAAACCAATCAATGACTGTAAAATACAAGCGAAGAGAGCCAAACGCAATCGAAAGATTTACAAACTTTTAGTTTCAATTGTTTCGTTATTCGCCTTTTGTTGGGTATTTGCCCATGTAAACCATCTTTTGTCTGCTTTCGATATTGTTACCTATTGCAATCTTCCCGCTGCTGTTCCCTTTTTCTTCTTCTGGATTTCTCATTTAAATGCAGCTGGTAATCCCATAATATATGCTGTATTCAATAGAAGCCTTCAAAAAGGGTTCAGGAAAACAAGGAAGAAAGGAGGTAGAAGGAGTTCATCCAAAAGAAAAGTATGAAACATGCAGCCGTCAAAGAGGAGTTCCTTGTAGGGGTTTAAAGAACTCTGGTTCGTAAAAAGTCTTTAAAATCAAGTGCAAAAAAAGAGGTGAATAGCTTGATAATAATGAAAAGTAAGCTATGAGTATGCTATTATATATAGCATACTCATAATAAATAGCTTTTTGCATTTTCACTCTAATTTAGTGATGCTATGATATCTGACAGCAATTAACAACGTTAAGAGTACATATCTTGGGAAACCAACTCTCTCTCGCAGCTCCTATCTTTGTTACTCGTCATTCGTGATCTTAGTCAAACTTTACTACAAATCTTCTTCTCACAATCACCGTTTTTACGATGTGAATACCAGTTTCAATCTTTAACCTTTAACCCTAGTGGAGGCCTACTTTCTCCTGTCTAAGAAAAGGCTCATTTCTTGCTTCTCTGTCCAGGAATACTTATAGTTGCGACGAAGAATTCCCTTCTATTTTTGTTCATTATGTTCATTTTTTTGAGGCTGTGAGATTCGTTTTCTGAGTACTCCAGAGATTCGTGGGGCTAAAATATTAATTGAGCACTTAAATTGTCACCCACTTCCCCATTTTCAGCCACACAAATGAATTGTTGTCCTTGAAAAAGAAAAACATGGAAAGTTGATTAAACAAATTAAAACCAGTTTTTGCATCTCAGATCAAAAGTGTATGCGTGGTACCGAAAAACACCTTGCTGGAGAAAATCTGCACCCTGGACATCCAACCAAAAGCAACTTCACAACGCTAAGAGAGAACAAAAAAACCGCTCCATTTTTACTGCACATCGCCTCACTTCTTTAACTTTAATAACAACTGTTTCCCAAATTTTTTAGATATTCTTAATATTTTGCTGTATTAGATTGAATCCGTATTTAAATTACAGATAAACGTGTAATATGAAATATTCTCCTGCCCTTTGAAGTTACTTTAACTCCATTTGGCTCACACATAAAGGTCTGTCATAATCATTTAGTAAGTGGATGACTCTTTTAGCTACCGTGTCAGCCATGCTGGCATAATGTTTAATTATCTTAGCTTGACAATCACTAAATTTGCTTTTTAAGTCGTAGCACTTGTTCAGTTTCTCTGCATCACCACAGATCTTGTGATCGTTCATCAACAAAGTCACATAATACAGCACGCACTGCTTGTGGACACTCACTGCACACTCTTCGAAACTGTCAAACTCTGTCAAAGAAAGGAGATGATTGCAAGAAAAAATTAAGAAAGATCAGGAAAGTGAACTTTGGTAGAATGATATATATTATGTGAGCTCATCATTTCGATAGCCTGATTTCATCATTTTTACATACATTTTGAATTTACAGGTGATTCCAGAAATCTGATTGGTTCTTAGCAGTGATGTTTGTTCAGACACCGAACCATTTTTTGCTTTGAATGAATTATTTTCTTTTTCGGGGGCCAATCATATGATGAAACACTTAAACACAACAGCTTATCTGATTGAAAGCTTCTTCCAAGTAACCCAAATTTCCGGATAATATTGTTACTGACCAAAACCCTACATTGGGGCGATTTCAGCGTTGGAAAAAGATTATAATCTCTTGACTAAATTAATTACCAAGGTGTATCAAATATTCCTGAATTGAAGACACTTTTATGAGTTAGCTAAAGGGTTTCCAACTTTATCCAGCTCGTCTTAAATCCTGCAAGGGCTTCCTTACATAATTCATGGAATTATCAGGAGTCTGCCTGACTTTATTGAAAGTAAAGTCATAAATAAGTTGTTTCGTTACCAAACTTTGTAACACAAATGAGCTCATTACCGACATCGTCCAGTTGGCGATGGGTTTTAGCGACATCTACAAGAGAGGAAAAATGAAAAGAGACAATGGCTACGTACAATCAAAATTCATGTCAAGTTGTTTCGTTGAAGTGTTTTTTAATAATTTAAAACAATAATAGGCAAAATGTTTCGACCTTGCACAAATGATGCCAGGTTTGAATCGTCATTAGGTGGTAGACTTTTTTACCGGAACCCAAAACTTAACATGCTGTACTTTTAATTCCAACTGATTCCTCCCAGAATTAAATTAGCTTTGAAATTAAAGGGTTTTTCAGATTTTTGTTTGGTTTTACGACATCCAATCGGAAACTGATAGGTAAACAGACCAATTAATCTATTCAAAACAATTGCTATAGTTTTAACCAACCTGTATCCTGCACCACCCTCTTGAGATTTTCGTATCTAATATCCTTGCAGATGTTTAAAGTCTTGTCCATCATAGCCATCTGCGCCATCCAATAACGGAACTTTTCAATCAGTTCGCCACCACAGTTAGGATTACTGGCAAGACATGTGACCATTTTCTGAGAGAAAAAGTGATAACTTTTAGGTAACTTCTTCTCATATCCAAGAAGCGCTAGTGTGTAGGTGACTACAAAATATTCATAGAACTTTTCAAAATAGAGCTTTAATTCTAACTGCCGTATGCGCCGACTTTTGCATAATATTTTGAAGACAGAAAGTAACGACGGTATGTAGAAAATAGAATGAAACAGAAGAGGGAAACAGAAAGAAAAATGAATAAAACGAATGAACAACTGGAATTTCAATAAATGAATGTTGATACTTTAGGCTTACAAAATATGCTGACGAAACTGACTTATCATACTTGCAATCTGTAGCAGTGACCCTCTTCTCCTTTAGAACTGCTTCTCAGAGCTTCTTGGTAAACTGCTTTACACCGATTTAACAAAACAATCTGACACTGTTCGGTATTTGTAGCTGCCACTATAACTAACATGATGAGCGAGCTAGGTATCATCCAATCCTGTTTAACCATCTTTTTAAGGATGGTGATATACACAGAAATGAGATCTATGGTTGAGATCTATGAAAAGAAAGATAATTAGAAAGAAATAACCAAACCAATGCCTTTGACAAGATTCAGATGAAGAATTCAGCCAAACTTTTGGTTGTTACAACCCTTGTCAACCCTTCCACCGGTAAGATCTTGATATGAATTCTTCTTCACATTGTCACTCATACTTTTCATGTTATTCCAGAACCAAGAAATTAACTTCACTTTACATCAAACTACGTCTGTATTTCGACATTCATCTTAATTCATAATCCCTCGCTGAAAAAAATTGTTTCGATTGTGCCGGCAGAAATTCCTCTTTGGTTGCTCTTGGCATTAAAAGGGTTGGTCCTCCTCATCCTGGAAAGCCTTCTTTCATCTTTAGCCTATGTCCTCCATTTTGAAGTCATCAAAATCATAGGTCTAGGCCGCCTTAGAAAGTCATTTGTAGGTGATAGCAAACGACTTAAATACTTTGACGCTGCTACAACTTTAGTCAGAAATTATATTCTTACGTGGGCTTTTCAAGAACCCCCTTCTTAGAAGCAATTTGAAACCAACTACATTTTATTTGAGTATTTCCAGGACTCTTATCGGCATTGTATTGGGAGTGCTGTTGACTATGTGTCAATTTTCAACCTTTCTGTCGGTGTAAGTGTCCATAGAACTTCTTGAGAGTTGTAATTCTCTCTTCAGCTCATGGTTAAACCCAATTTGTCGCGAAAGCTGGAACTATTTTGTCTGTCCGTCGATCAAGGCGAAGGATTATGGACTAAATTCTTTATCCATCGATATCGTAGATATTTCTATTTTTTATGCATATTGACAAAGGGAAGAGAATAAAACAACCTTTAAAAAAATTGTACTTGGCATTCAAAACTACTTTCTTGATAAACTCGAAAAGCCAAAAAAGCCAAAAGCCAAAAAAATCTTCATGTAATAATTGGTATCTTGCCTCAGCGCGTCAGAGCAAACTGCACATTTCCATTTGTGTTAAGAAAAGTTCCAATTTTTATACATTAGATACCAAAAGTTAAAAGATGGAACTATTTATGTTCATTCTAGGTAACAATCAAAGTTTATCAAAACAAAATTTCATGTTATCCACTGGAAGAGTCATTTTTCATGTCAGAATTAAATCTGCCGCATGATGACAAGTGTTCGAACGAGTGACATTGTTATAATTGCTACACCGTCTCTTACCTGTAACTTTGCTGCCCTCTACTGAAGAGATCTCTCTGCCCTTCAAAAAATATTCGACGAAGTGATTAATCAGGCAGGACCAAAAGCTCAAAGAATCTACCTAAGTTAAGATTCTTTTTAATTAAAATCTTAATCGTACAATTTGTGATAAAAGTTTGCGCAAGGGACCAGTTCCACTGTAAGGTTATAAAGGGTTTTGCGCCGATTTGCGACGGTAAACGGGATCTATTGGGGAGGCCGTGACAAGTTAATGAAAAATCGTCCCTGTTCCCAAAGGTGAAACAGAAAGTTCGGGTTTCTGCCCCTTTTCAAGCGTTCAAGATGTAAGGGTCCTTCTCCACAAAAAGGCGTCAATATTTGTTTCATTGTAACTATTGAATTTAAGAGCGAAATAAGTATCTCTTAATTAAATACAGATGCTCCTGATTGTTTGCTTTGTTTTGTTTTGTCTTTATAGAGAAAGTTCTGAAAGCGCTATTGCTTTTCACATTTTCATTTTGTAAGTCGAAATATAGTTTCCTCCTTTCCAGGTTAAACACGAAACCTGCCTTGTTTTCCTCGTTTTTCTTTTTTGTCCATGGGCAGAGTAGCGGAGAAATAAAGAAAATAAAAAAATAAATGTGATTTTCAATCAAAATTGCACGCAAATGGTGAAACTAAATAGTGATTTTAAGAAGGAAATTAAACCAAATAACAAAGCGAGCAAATGAGAACGATAAGAAATATGTAATAAAAATGAGCGGTGATTACTTCCGAGTATGTTGAGAGGGAGCGAATCGTCAACAGTTTATATAGAGTTGTTATTTTATCTTCGCTCAGTTCAAAAGGATGTTTTTGGTTCATAGAAAATAAAAATTACGAGGACAATTAAAAGCAATCATTAATGTTTCTACAACTGAAAACTGACTTTTCACTTTCTTCCGGAGTAACTTAAAGATTGACAGATAAAGAGGTTATTACTTTCATTTAGCTAGATTGCTGGTTTACTCAAAGTTCTCTTCCTTATTTTACAAAATTCATTATCTTGGCGATCGCGACCATTGTATGTGACATAATTCTTTCTTCTTGGACAAGGAGGGTCATTTTCAAAGCTTTTTACTCGCTTTGAAAAAATTTGATGCCGACAGAAACTTCTGCGCGAGGTACGCTTGAACTCTATAACATCATGAACGAGACTGAATTAGAGCTGACACCAGCTTTTTATCAGAAGAATTTAGAAAAGCTGAGCGAAGCCCGTAACTACTTTTTTCCAGTCGTCAATAAGGAAAGTAAGAAATGAATCGATCATAATTTAAATTAAACTTGAATAATGGTGATATGAGAAAGGAAAGAAGAACTAGCAACGAAGCGCTCTAGAGGACCCCACTAACTCAAAACGTATGCAAATTGTTTCATTGAGGTTTATGGACTTGGCTGTTTCCATTAACGCTAAAAAGAGCAGCTCACGTCAACAAATCGACCCCACGTTTTTAAGAAAAGTAGGTTTTCCTTTTTTCTGTGACAAGCGGTAAACACCATAGCCACAAAAAACAAGGTTGATTGGCTGTTGAAGAACCTGTATTGGTCTATAAAACCAGCAGTTTATGCAGGTGTTTGTAGATACAATAAAGTGTCAAGCACTGTACGAGGTACTGAACAAATATCCTCGTTAGCATACGAGCGCCATGCTGAGAAAATCTGCACTCTCATTGGTAACGTGGCAATCATTTGCAGACCGACAGAAGAGCCGTTTTCACGTTCCTACTTTTATGCACTGATTATTACTTTTGATGGAAAAGCAAATGGACCGTTAAATTTTCATATCCTACACGTTTAAACGTGGAGGGCCTTTTTCTGAATCCCACGTTTTTCTCGGAATCTCGACTACTGAATTGATGTTCTTCCTTAAGGCTTGTAGCACACGCGATATGAATCCCACTGAAGAGTTATTCTTTACCTTTTGTTGGTAGTTGATGGTGTGTGTTTTTTATAAAAAAAAAAAAAAAAAGAGTACGATGGAATTACAGACATTGTCGTTCTTCCGTATCCAATTTTCTTGGGAATAACTGCGTCCCGAATGTTGACAAAAGTTGGCTTTTGACTTGCGCCCTCGTTATTCAGATATCAACTATGCTTACCTTAAACAATAGAAAAGTCCTACGGGTTGGCAAGTGAAGAAAAATTTTCTTCCCAGCTATTATTTGGAGAATATACCGATTCTATTTCGCTTAATACGAATTTCGTGTTTTTCTTGTCAGCTCTTAAGGTATTTCGCTCACTCAGTATCGTCCGACAGGGAAAAACGGGAGTAAACGATCAGCTGACGTAAGAGAGAAATCAATGTTGTTCGGCTAACATCCGGGATCCCGATCGAGAAAAATGTAAGCGCTTTTCAATGATTTAGTGGTAATATGTAATGCTGACCACACATGAATTAGCCTTTTTATTTGTTGCGATGCTCAGTAGAATTAAAATACTGCTCAAAGGCAATCACAAAACTGCCACGGCGAATCTAATGTTGTGGCCGGTCGCAGATCGCGGGTCGCGGGTAAATTGTCGCGGGTCGCGAGTAAAGCTAACGTGGTGAACTCAAGCGAAGTTTTTTGGATCAAGCTGACGGCTACTCTATGAGTAAGCCACCCTGTTTTGAATTTTAATTGTGGTTTCAGATTTTGACAATTTTTTTGCCACAATACTGCTGGGAGGTTGTAAATCAGTTTAAGATCAGTGTGCTGCTGACACAAGTCATACTCGGGCAAAAGTAAAGTATAGTTTCGGTGGTCCTACCTTTTAAACAAAGAGTGCAAAACTTCAATTTTGTCCATATCCCGCCGCTTTAGGATATTACGGGCACTTTGAAGCAGCTACTAACGTAAGCAGCGCCTTGGTAGTGATAATTAGTTGTGCAAGTTATTTCAGGTGTTTTGTAAATACTTATATTGTTTAAATGCTCTGCTTAGGGAATTTATAGGATGGAGACTTTTGCAGCGTGGAAATGATGACATGACATGGATTAGTTTGATTTTTTTTAAATCATCAGCCATAACTTGCTATTACGGTTGTTACTTTTATATTCGTCTGTTTTGCGCGGTAGAGTTACTGTACTCAAGAGAATATCTCGCCGTACACCGGTGTAAATACTTTTTCGCTGGCTGATCTGGATAAAATTAAATATTTTATTTACATAATTATGTCGTAGCACATGTAATTTATCATACCGATTAATACAGCAGAGTATAATAGGCTCCGCTTAGCTCTTCTGCCCTACTACAGCTACAGAGACAAATAGTTTTGATGTGCAAATTTAACTGCGTTTCATGTATCCAAGAAAACCCGAGCGTCTATGGATTATGCTCAGCCTTCATTATACAGTCATCCGTTTGCCAAAGTCATAAGGGGGCCACTTGACAACCACCAAATAGCCTCGAGCCCTTTTCCACATGGGAAGAGTCCTTTGATTGGTGAGCTTTACCCGTACATATATTACATATTAATATTTCAGGCCTAAATGAAGGCTTCGTCGACTAGATATATTCGTAAACATTTTGTCTCAAATTATATGCTTACCATTCAATTGAAATCAAGTTTCTGATGGACTTAGAATCCTCCTGGTAACTTGTTCCATTTACCACAATGTTATTAAGTATGCAACAGATGTCTGCATGATTACTAAAATTAAAATATTTCTTTCCTTCGTATCTTTTAGCTCGCTCAGTATAATTATTTTAACCTTCACTTTCAATATGGCCTATATTGGCGCTCGGATCTTAACCGTTGTCTTGATAACGATCAAATTTTTATAATATCATCATCATCATCATCATCACTATCGTCGTCGTTGTCATTTTCGTCTTTGTTGTCGTTATCGTCATAAACTTTATCGTGATCGCTATTCTCAATATCTTTCTTGTTATTTTCAAATCCGTGGGTCAAATAGTTATCATTATCATATTAACAAAAGCGTTTAGCAGAAATATACTTTACTTTGATGCACAGCTGATTAGAACTATCCGGCACAAAGAAAGCATTCTTTTCCCGTATTATTTGCCTTCCAATTAAAAGAGATATAATGCTTAATATAAAAATATTTGCTTCTACTCTGTTAGAGAACATATCCGCCTGATCTTTTATAGTACATTTACTTAACTCACTATTCTCTACAATGGAGTGTCATTATCAAATACCGTTATATTCAAGTCACTTAAAACTTTCAAAAGAGCCTCTCAGCTTGTAAAGTTTATGTGAACGGAGGTCCATTTCAAACTTTACACTCTATCAGAAGTTATAGAGTCGTAAAAAAATTAGAGATAGCATTCAAGCGTAACACAAGCAAAAAAGATAACTTTTAAACCAAGTAACTAATAGTACTTCACGTTCATAATTGTCACCGTAACTTACTTAACATTAGTTTAAATCATTCCACTAAACTTGCAAATAAAATGAAGGCGAAGAACAGAAAGATAACTTAAAGAGATGCAAAAGTAATTTTATGCTGTGCCTTACATTCGGTGTTTGATTTATAGGCGCGTTACAAATGCTTCATCAGTTTCAGTGCTCTTTTCCTTAGAGAGTTGACGAAATACGCCCTTTATGCCCCCTCGGCTTGGATCCCGCTCGAGAGTCGATGATGTTGGCCACTGTTTTATCTTCCAAGTAGGAATCCGATCTCCTGCTTTTCTCTGACATCTGACGAGGAGTCGCCTGAGTCCCTTCCGATAATTCTCGTTGAAGATGAGGTAGATACAAGGATTGACGGCGCCATTTGCATGTCCTGGCACGAGAAGTGTATACAGGAGAGAAATTGGCCAACACTTGATCTTTTCTGGGGCGAAAGCGAACATTATCGACACCACATGGGCTGGAAGCCACGAAAATGCAAAGAGAAGGACGACGGTCACCAACATCTTAATTACAGTGACGTTCTGCTGTTGAATGCGAAGCTGTGACATGTTTTCCCCAAAGGCCTGTCGTTTCTTCAAGACTTGGATAATGAAGGAATACAAGACAGCGATAACAAAAAGAGGAAGTATGTAGAAGAACAGAAGTCTTGCCGTCACCTCATACTTATAAAAATATAAATTTTTTCCGAAATCGTCGCTCCAGGTGCCATAACAGAAATATTGCCCGTTTTTCCATGGACGAAATTTGTATTTGATCAGATAGGGTAGCGACATGATTGCTGTAAGGAACCATACTGAGACCACACCCAGTTTTACCTTCTTTTTCGAGAGAGGTTTCCTCATGACGTGCACAATTGCCAAGTACCTATCCGCTGAGATAGCCACAAGGGTAAAAATGGAGGCCACTAGTGACATGTTGAAGAGAAAGTTGAAAAATTTACAAGTGATATCTCCAATTAATCCTTCAAACCAGTAGTTGGACATATAGATATTCAAGACTGTCATTGGTACAGCAACCAAAGCATCCATTATGTCAGCCACTGCCATGGAGATGATGAAATAATTGAAGGCAACTTTTCGAATGCGTCTTTTTGTCTTTGCTATCAAAATGATGGCGCAGTTTCCAGAGAGGGCAACAACGAACACAAGAACATAAACGATGGTCAAAGCCAGCTTTGTCGCAAAGCTTTTTGAAATGAGCCCGAGTGTACACTGAGTAACGGCGTGCACACCACCTAGTGTTGAAATGTTGCTACTGTTCATAGCTGCAACTTATAAACAAAATACAATATTAATGTGTGGCTTCTGCTCGAGGCTAAATCACCTCACTCTATCATTGATTGAGCATGTTCATTTCCCGGAAATCAATGTATAAAATGATATTTTCACTATGTAGTTTAATATCCTGTCCTTCTGTTCAATAACTAGTTGATAAACATCATTAGATAATTTCCTTTGTAAAAACGAGTTGCTCAAGTCGCACTTGGCGAAAACTTTGGTAAGGGAAAACTGTAACATCTTCGATAGTATCTCAAATTAACCTGCTATACGACAGTGTGCGTTGTGCTACTGGTACACGCACAAACAAGTCCTTGAAAAAAATAACGCTTTCCTGTATTTGGCTTACATTGTGGCGTTCTTAATTAGGACCTACCTGCTTTAAAATTCGTAGCAGCATGTATTTCTCATGGTTTCCCTTAACCGGCAATCTGAGAGTCAAACTGTGAAAATTGCATGAGTAAGAAACCTTTCTTCAAGTGTTATATGGGTTACCCCAGTTTTCGTTGACATTTTCTTCAACTGGGATCGGATTTTTCGTCGATTTTGTTAAAAGTGTTGTTTTGTTAAAACAAGATGTAACTTGCGCTAAGAGCACCACGGCTAGATGCAAGAGTACATGAGAAGTCGTGTCCCTCGATACTTATGAACATACATATGAACAAGACAAATCAACCAAGCTGTATATTCAAATCTGAATCGTTCAACATTCCATGCCAGAGTTCGCAAATATTATTTGATAAGAACAATAAAATGTTGCCGTTAGCTAGCGGGTTTTGAGTTGACTTTAAATATTCTTGTCTTGAAAATTATTTATGTCTGTACAGAATTCACACTCATACAATTTTATCACTTTGAACTGTATTTAGTTACAGTAAATGATAGCTGTTTTCAGAGTAGGAGAATATGGATATCCCCTCATGTGCCCATTTTCTTTTAAATGACTGTGCGACAAGAAAGAGGTTCTAGCTTACCATTAAGCTCATGTGAAGCCTGGACTTGTTAAAACTCAATAGTGCAGACCCGCCTCATCGTAGATGGAAGAGTAAATGTGCTGTTTCGAAAAACCGGCAAAAACCTATATTGTTTACCACAACTGAGAATTTTTAAAAGCAACGAATTTAATCAGTTACAGAATTAACCGTAATGCATTCAAAGACGAACCGATGATATGACTATGACCGCCACCGGTTCAGCCTCAGGCGCCGAGAGTATATTTTCCTCTCTATGAAGAAAAAATTTCCTTGCTCCTTCTTGACTCAAAATAAAAGGATTGTCTTTTCTGCCACTAATTCAAAAACCTTTCCAATTCTTTTGGGGTATTTTTTTTTTATCCTAAGAATAATAACACTCATTTTGTAGCACTGTACATGTATATTAAAATTGCTCATCCACTAATTAAACTGTAAGCCTCGGTCACGATTGCAAATAAGCCGCCGTTTCCATTTTCAAAAGCAAAAGCCTTTAACATGATTTTAATTTCTGCTAGTATTTAAGAAAAAGTGGAAACTGCTTGTGCTAATACCATCTTGTTGAAAGTAGCTTCTCTACAATATTGATTATTCAGAATTTGTCATCTCCATATCCCCAAAAGAGAACTAAAAAGCGGAATTTCCGGCCGGGTCAGCGGAAAGATAGAATCAAACTTTATTTTCATCGGACTACTTTTTACAGGCGAAAAGGAACAAACCTAAAATCAATTTAAATCATAATTTTCATGTAAACCGTGAATTAGATCGCGGGGAAAATTTTTTAGTACAGTTGGTGGTAAAATCGAAAAAAGGTTAAAGTGCAGCCCGAACTTTGCATGGAACACTTTTTGAATTTTAAATTTTGTTCTCAAACGAATATGTGCTCATTTCTCCAATGATATTTAGCTGCTTTATTATAATTAGTTAGTTGACACCAAAGCATCTTATGAGTTCGAAATATCACATTTTACTTGGTCCAAATGATAGAGCTCGTCGTTTCTTTTTTATTTTAGCTATACTTTCAATTGAAAAGGCTAATTTATAAAATTTCAAAAGCTAAAGCACAACCCGGCAACATTGATAATGCATTATTTTTTTATAACCTTTCTTATATTGTACATTTATTTTGTTCGGTTGGCTTTGCCTCAGTTTAATTCCGCCTTATCTCCGTTAATATCCTTTTGGGCGATTAAATCAACCATAATTCAAACGTCAGAACTTTATGACGCACTTTCCTTTCCATGTGATTTGATGAAAAAAACTGACGGCTTGGATGTGGGAGGTAGTTTAGAAATAACACAATTGTTAATTGAAGTTCGCCTAATGTTTATTGGACGCAATACCCGGAGGTTCGTGCCAAATGACATTGCCTGTATTTCTGAATCCACTTGAAATGGACCTACGCAGTTGTGGACGATAAGCTTAAGAGAATATTTAAAAAGTATTTTTCTCAAAACAAGTGGCTGGAAATATTTTTTGTTGATTGCTTGTTCAGCTGCATTGCACAATACGCTGAAGAAGAGAGAGCCTTGCCGAGCTTTGCTAAATGATTAATTGAATTTTCTCAAGCAGCACGTAGCCAAACCATTAAAATGTTTGCATGTCTCATACTGTTAGATGCTATAAAAAGTGCTTTTTCGGATCGTAGTCATAACACTACAGAATTGCTCCATTGTTCCTCTAATGGCCTCTACAAGAATATGCATGAAAAGGAAAGGATATGTATATCAGTGCTTTTTGTGAACAAAAATGTTGATAAGTGCATGAAGCTCAAATCAAAGTAATAAAAACAAGTTTACCTTATCCTAGTTCCAAAGGCATCGCACAAAAAGTTTCGGTTGAATTATGTTTCAGTTGATAACTTACCATACCAGGAAGTTTCATTTCTTGTGAACGAGCGTACGAAGTAGTTAGAGTTTCTGTCTCAATGTAATTATCGTCGCATTGTAACAAATCAACAAATAGAGAAGCCTTGATTGTGCTCTGTTCCGTTTTAAAGCAGACAGGAAGCGGCTAGAGCACTCAAGAAGTATAGGGAGAAATACGAGACGTAGTCGAGTGTTTATCCCGACTTCTTGAGTGCTTTAGCCGCTTCCTAAGTGCTTTACAACAAAACAGATCACAGTCAAGGCTCCTCTGTTTGTTTTGTAATAAAGAATCCATTAAACTACCCAAGAAACTTTATTCCTAAGAGAAAAACAGTGTCGTCAGCATGTTCTATACTCTCATAAAGCACGGTATAATAAGCCAATCAGAATCTCTGCTAGAATGGTTCAAATAATCTGATTGGCTGTACAAGACTAAAGCTTCCTAAAATGTCAATCCATGAAAGTTCAAAAACCAGCAAGTTCACATTCTGTAATAGTTTACAAATTCAAATAGTTCGTCAGGTCGAACTTAACACTTTTGCCTGAAGTTTTTTAGTGTCTAATACAGAATCTAGAAGTGAAATGTTCAATGAAATTCGGCCGAATTATGGCTTATAAAAACACGCAAGTTTTTTCACATGACATGTAGAAAACAAACTGTTCAAGGCGAGTGTTTTATGAATCACCGGAACATGAAGATCGCTCGGGATGACAGCGCCCCGCTAAAACCCCGCTGTAGTGACTCATGTGGCCTTCCACTCAACGCATCGGAAAGGATATCAGAGCAAGCTCTTATTTTTTCACTCGAAGGCGGTCGATGTAGTTCCTGAGGCTTACTTCACTGCGATGACCGAAGATCGCCACAATGAGCTAGCCGCGATGGATCTCAGCATGATCGCAGTCGCTCTGAAACCGTCATGATTAGTATGAATTTTAACAGCTATGCCAGTTTGGTTATATTTTTCATAATTCCTGTTTTGTTCTGTTTTGTTTTTGAACATGAAAATTTATATACTATACGAGTGTTAGCTATGTTTGATTTTTATTACCGTATGTAAGCTTGCAATCTAACTGAGCGTGAAAACCTTTAGAACTCGGTATGTCCATTTCGCTTTCTCTTTGAGGTTTTTTGTCTCTGCTCACGACAATAACGTAAATTATGGCGCTTGGCATTTTTACACACCTTTGTTTGGTTCTTCTGTTGCCACTTGCCGGCTCGTCCGAAATTTCACTGAAACTGCCATAAACCTGCAAGACTCCTGGCCTTGAATAATAACACCACACACCAAATAAAAAGAAAAAGATTTATTGGAGCCGAACGTGCTTGATACTAAGAGTGTGGATTGAAACTAAAACGAAAAAAAAAGCAAAAAAGTTACAAGTTACGACTAAGGTAGATTAGAGTAAAGAAATAACAAAACTGCAAAACGAGGACTGTGGAGTACACTTACATTGTTTTGGCCAGAGAAAACTTCTGTAAAGAGGACTGCGAATAACGCGAAGAGGCTAGAAACAAACTAAACAGAACTGCGCTAAGCGCGGACCAAACTGCACTCACAAACTATACTGACAAACTACGATATTCAAATACGCTAAAACATGCGGAAAATAAAACTATAGAAAGGCGCTAATGAAGATGAAACAGCACGGAAACGCTAACGAGGGCACGAAAACTGACAGAAAGAGATAAACACCTAAATTAACGCCAAAAAAGAAGACTAAACAAATGGACGAAAGGAAGTATAAACTAATTTGCGTACACAAAGGAAAAACAAATTAGGCAAGAACGAATAATCAAAAAAAATGTTACACTTGGATCTAACATTCACTTTCAATAAACAAAAAAAAGCTAGAAAGAAGTCCCGGAAAAGGTCGGCACAATTTGTCAGATGGCGTAACAGCTTTAGCTCAGCTCTATGCTCTATACTCTCATAGAGGGTCTCAATGCGGTGATGGCTTTTACAGCTATCGGTTAAAATTTAGGCCAATTTCCGGCTAACGGTTAACACCTTTCCATTGTTTCCACCAGAGATATTTTTACGGTTAACTTTTTTTACGACTAACGGTTAAAATTTGTCAATTTTTACGTCTAACGGCTAAATACTTTGGCCGTTTTACGGCTAACGGTTAACCCCAGTGGGACCCTCCTCGTAGAGCACGCTCCTTCAACCAATGATAGTACGCGTGATGTTTCGGGAACGAGTTTAACATAGTTCAACACGATACGCTATTTATAAACACGTAATCTACTTACAATACATAATCAAAATGTATAATGATGTTGGATTAATTTTACTTATTTTACATTTATGAATAAAAAAGTTACCCATAAGAAACAAATGGTCAGATTAAGATGGTCTTAAGTTTTAACAAACACACCGGATGAAATATTTATACTACAAGTGTTAAAGTTTCCTTATGTATGTTATCTATTTTATTAATAAAAAAGAGAGAGCCCCCCGAAAATCTTTTGATATATTTCAGTAAAAAGGAGATGCTCGAAGGATTCAACTTCCTTCTGAAAAAAGGTGCACACAGGCGATTCAGTCATTTTAGAAAGGAATAGCCTCTCAATTGCGAGAATTATACAATTTAATAACTTGCATTGAAACTCTCTAATTTTGGTCCCAACAGTGACAGTAAGTGCCAGAGAGTAGATCTTTTTCCAGTCTGCCAAAAGCTTTGGATTCTTTTTTCTGCTTTTCTAGACAGGTTGGGGGAGTTTTTTTTATGTTTGAAATTTTCTGTAGGGTAGTTTTGAGCGCCAGATTAGTTTTAACCTAATCAATAAAGACAAACAATGTATCACTTAGCTGTGGTGGGCGGAGATGTTGGGGCTGAACCTGCGACCGTTTAACATTTAGTCTCCACTCACTGGGTATGGCTTCTACAATGGCTATTAATTTCAAGTTCTGGATTAGAAATAGATTCAATTCGGACACTTTGGAGCTTTCAAGAAATTTGCCTGTATTAGATAATAAGTCGCCCATTTTAACGAAAATGAATGTATTTCGAAGAGCGATTTTCCATACAATTTTTCCATTATTCTTGAAAATATGGTTGACAACATCGTCATTGGAGGCCTCGATTGAACCTTTAAGTAAAAAACATAGGCATGCTATGCATGCAAAAGTTATTTTTTGGGGGGTGGGTGGATTACTTGAAACATTGTAAGTGATGTCTACATTCTTACGAAAGGAAAGAAGAGTATTAATGCGGCAAAGAACGAAAATGTCGAATTAACCTACACACAGGTATTTTGTGGTAGATTGTGTGTGTTGTGCGAATAACTGTAACCAAAAATAAACTGTATTGGTGCCACGGATACCTGTGAGTGCAAAATGAAGACTGCAGACCGGATACAAAATGTAGACTAGATACAGAATGTAGACTGCAGACTGCAGAGTGGGTACAAAATGCAGACTGAGAATCTAAAGAGTTTTTTCGTCTGGCATGTAATAACATGTCATCCTACAACTTACCGAGCATCACGCAATCGCTTTTCCGGGCTCAGCAGAAAAGCGATTGCGTGACGATTTTTCACGGTTATTTGCACTATTTTGGAATATTCCTGGCCCATTTCTTGATGAAAATTGATCGTAATATAATTTGAAGCCTTCATATAGTCTTCTCACCTTGCACGCGAGTTGGTTGGCGTGATGTCTGTACAGATTTTACCAACGTAATAAAAGTAGATGTAGATTTTGATGTAAACGAGATGTCACTATTGAATATTTAACACGCGCAACATCCGAGAACAATTGATAGCTTCGCACGTGGTCCGTATTATCATCTTTTTACGCGGTATGTGTTTATTTTGTTGACAGAAATGTGGACCGAGACCAAAACTGTTCCTTCAACTCGATGTCTTTTCGACGTCATTAGATCACATCATATTAACTTACCTCCGTAAATCATTCATTCCAGATAACAAAATCAAGTAAACATTTCAACGATGGTATCTGAATGCGTCCTTGGCCAAACACAATGACTCCACAAGATCACTTTCTCCAGGCATCGAAAACATACACAAAATCGTTCATAGTTTATTTTAATCAGACATTCATCTACATACATACATAGATAGTTTATTTAGTTATGCAGGTCAGTAGTGGCGACTTTTACAGCTGATGTGGACCTACTTAGGAAATACTAAAATCTACTATTTTAAAACTTACAAAGCATTAACAATACTACTTACAATAACACGAAGAAACCTATTTACAATAAAAGAAAATAACCAAATAATTATAGATAGATTCAGAATTTTGAGAGGTGTTAATATTTACATTTAATAATACAAAAAGTTAATGTCCTTATTAAGAATTGT
>NC_142671.1:16309317-16441817 GCF_964200805.1 Pocillopora damicornis
GCACCGACCAGACCCGGTATTTATCTTACTCGCTCAATCCGCGTTTGTATTAAGCTTCCTTAATTAAAATTCTCATCCGATAATGTGTAATTTGAAATTGGAACGTAGCCCAAAGTGCTTTTCGCATCATAGCCTATCAAAATTGCTTGAGCGTGATCCTTAAGTAAATATGTTAAGAAATGCGTATCTTTTGATGCATTTAAATTCTGCTTGCATGATAGTGAGGCTGATAGGACACCTGAAATGATACTGAAGAAGCATGTTTTTGTATTTCTTTGTTTGTCTCCGATGGGCCTTGAAAACACGCTGAATCACCATTCTCAAGGTAGGTTTTACTAGTCTCGTCTCAATAAGCATTTTCTGGAGTCTAAAAATACACCTAAATATCACCCAAACGGTATGTCACGGAAGTGCTACTTTCTTGCCAACTTTTTATTCTCTTCGATCACTAATTCTGTTCTCTTCTTTCTCTCCGATATCAGATCCGTTTGCCGCTCGTTTGTAAAAGAAAAAGCAGAGTTAAAAGAAAATTGTCGAGGAGGTATTATAATTTCAATAGAGCTCTTGACACACGCGCCTGGGTTGTTCGAAACTAAAGCTTGGGAAAAGAAATTTTGCTTTGAAGGGTAAGCAAGTTTGTATTTTAACTTTATATTTCTGAAACAGTTCAAATTTTTTTTTCATTTTTAACTGTTAACACCGATACTAGTCAATTTATTTCTCTCCCTGTGCATTCTCATTATTGCTTGAGTGTAATAAGCAATAATTAACATTTGAAAAGGTGCCAGTTTTCTTTGTTTCTAGTCAAACTAGGTTGCTGTGTTAGAGCAGGTATTTTCTTTTTGCATGACCGAGAAATACGTAGAGTTAACAAGTTAGCCTTGCATGTGCATGAAAAACTGTTCACGCCTTTATCACAGTATGGTCGAAGCTATACGTGACCGAGTAACATTATATTCACGAGAAAACTTCAACATTTAAATTCCATAATGCGACCACGGATTAAAACTTGCATCGATGACCGCAGGAATAGCCTTACTCTGGCCAAAGATAAGTATTTGTGAATAATGTTAGCTAACTGCCAGCTGGCATTTCAATTGGTAAGTCAAGATTAGTCCCAAATACGAAAGAGACATTTCGACAAACCACCGTCCGATGAATACTGTTTTTTTTTTTATCATTGCTAGTTGCCATGCAAGTTAAAATGAATGTTAATTAATTGTAAATTGCATTAATAGTTTCACTTACTACAGAAATGAGAATTTTTTTGCCACTAACGGCAGTTGCTTTTCAACTTAATAACACATGCAATAATACTGAAAGAGTGGCTGTGTTTGACATGTTTAATTTTGATGTTTTTTTCGATGGCTCAGATAACCGCAGCAGAACCAATAGGGTATCTAAACAATGAGAATCAACAATTCATATTTCTCTAAAGAACTCTCAGTGGATAGTTTCAGTAATAAATATGTATAAACTTATTCAAGTGTTACTGGGAGTCGCGTCTTTTTTTTTTTTTTTTTTTCTATTTAAACCTCATATAGAAAGAGAAACGTGAGGCAGCTGAATAAATGAATCAACTTAGTTTGCTAGGAAAGCGATTTGAGTCAATAATACAATATTATTACCAGTTAACTAAAATAAACACAGTTTATTTCTTAATTTGCGTCCTTATTTTTTTTCTGGTTCGAAATTGAAAACACTAGATCGATTATACCGGAAATCGATGACTAATTTGTACAAGTTTATTTAAAGTGAGTTTGTCTAAGAGTCCCGAGAAAAATTATATTTCTGCAGATGTAGTTCATTTGCATTCATATACTAATGCATCTGAAGATCGCGTCATTGAGCCATTATCGATCACAGTGTGGAAAAAATATTAAAGAGAAAACGGCGTGCTGGTTTTCCTTCATTATGAAACTATGATTAAAATGATTATCTATTTCTCGATTTCATGACTTTTCATTTAGCTTCCTGTTAAAATTACAAGCAACTTCAGGGGCGCCTCATACGCAAAGTTATCAACGCAACCATGATGTATGTCGCAATCATTCAAAACTACTCACGTTGCTTGCGCAAGTCAACATCACTTCTACAAGTGAAACCAGAGAAAGTGGTTAAAAACCAGTTTTCTTCTACTTCGAGATTATACTTTTAATACCACGGAACAAAATGTATTCGATAAAATATACATCAGAAGTGATTTACGTTCAAAGTTCCCTCAGTGAAAATGTCCTCCTTGTGTACTCGTGGGCCTTGTATTTGCTCAAGGTCTCGCTGCGCTGACGTCCTCTGAGCATCCGTAGCTTTGTTGTCTTTGGATTGCTTTCATTTTTTTTATTTTTGATTCATTTTATTCTGTCTAAATTCTTCTATTCTTCTTCCTCAGCGATTTTGTTGTTTTTTTCATCTGAAAACATTTGAAATCGTATTTACTGGTCTCTCAATGTATAGACTTAGTGGTGGTGAGAAACGTAAAATCTTTGTTAATAGCTTGAGTCAAGGATTCAAACGTAGAAAATTGCACACACTCCTCCAACAAAGGGGGAAATTGTGACATTTTCATATCATCTACAAAAAATGTCAACGGTTTTTATTAAAATGGAAAGAGTTTTGGCAAGAATCTCAGTCACTTGACAGAACCGCAATGGAAAAAAGCAGAAAAAAAATCGAGAAGTAGTTGAGCTTTAAATATAGGGGTGTCGTCGAAATTGGTGTGGAGTGATTTAAAACAATAGCGCTGTGAAATAACTGTTTTTGTCCTTTACGCCACCTTGTTATTCTGAAAATTTTATTTTCCACAATCAGAACTCTGCTTTGAAACAGAAGTGAGAAACAACGCCAGAAAATTGTCTAATATTCCACACTAACTCCTGCATGACACAGCTCGTAGACTTCAGTTTTCTGTCTCCGAATAAAAATCGTTCCTGTTTATCAGCCTATGATAACTGTTCATTCGTAGTGCCGTATTGACAGGAACATACAAGAAACAAAAACAGGATATGCACACAGCTGTTTATAACCTTTGGTTTGAGCAAAGTAGTTGATTCAGTATTTTCACAAATAAAAAATATTTCAAAAATCTTTACTTCGGAGATCGCTTATCGCGGTTTGCAATTCTTAGTTTTAATTATAATGAACATATGGGCGAAGATAATGACTTGTTGGCAATCAATATTTTCCCCCAGGGATGTAAGTTGTCTTGCAATTTGATGATTTTTCACTTGTAGTTGTCGTGTCGTTCGACTTCATTATTGCTATGATGTAACTGATACTGAGATTATAACAACGTAGTAAAAAAATAAAGCTCGGCACACCGTTGCGATTAGAAATCAACTAAGTTTGTCGCACTCGATCCTAAACAGTAGAAAATGATTCCTGTTACGTAGAATAATTTGGTTATGAGACAACTGGATGAACGGTGAAACATTAACTAAAGGCTTCGAGCTATTTCAAGCTATCAGGAAGTTGAAAGACTTCCTTCGGGTGAAAACTCTTCTTATTGACCAATGGAAGTAAACCGCCAGAAAAACTGTGCAAAATACATATTCATAGCTCCGGAAATTAATCTTAGCGATCGAGAAAAAGCTGTAGACATCTAAAATTACTCGATTCAACAGATGCTTCAACTTTAAAACTCTCACGAAATCATAAGGATCTCGTGTTAAAATTACCAAAGTAATCTGATCAGCATATTCTCGGAAAGCAAGACAGACTCTGTTTCATATTTACGCAGGCTAGAAAAACAACTTATAATATGCCTAAACGGAGTGAGTTTCTAAAGAACTGCGGTGTTGCGTCAATCGGTAATACAATAAGAAAATTCTGTTTCATCAACTGAGTTGATAATCTGAATTGGCCACCCTAAAGAGTTTAAAAACTTTTTAGCGAAGCTCTTATTAAGCTTTTGAACAGAGCTTTTTTTAGTTTAAACCTTTCACGGTGGCCAATTTATTTTATCAACTCAGTTGATAAAACAAAGATTATCCCATGAAAACTCGACGCATTTCACGAGTTGCAATGCATAAAAAAAAAAAAAAAAACCAACGAGTGAGAGCAGCAAAAACGAAGGGGGTTTTTTGATGCCTTGCAATGAGTGAACAAAAATCCTTCAAGCACTTTCCATGGTCTGATGTTTTTATTTGAAACAAACTGAGATTTTTTACTTCCTGACCGACACATTTTAAAGATTGGAAGCAAACGACGGTGAAAATACATCGTTCTTCGAATCCGAGACACGAACAATAACACTTCACAATGTAAATCTCAGTAAGTACGAAATAAACCGAATTATGAGATGTTTAGTTCTCTTGGATGTGAATTGAAAAAGCAAAGGAACTTTCCCAAAATTTCGATAGAATCACCACAATCGATGTTTACGGGTGTTGAGGATATTATGTCGCAGCCTCAGGGGCTACTTCAATGCAATAAAATACAAGCTTGCATTTTTCAAATAGAAATTAATCAGGTATCTGAGACGACAATTGTAACACAATTTTTCTAAAAATTAGAAGAATGCCTTTAATGCTCATTCTCTTGATTTTTTAATTTCACAAAAGTTCTCGCTCAGGATGTTATCCGGAAAAGTAACAGAAATTCAATGTTTTGCTTACCATACCAGGAAATAGACTTTTCAGAAATTATATAATTTCCTGAGGCCTCATTTTAAAAAAAGCACATCATGCTTCCCAAAGGGAAAATTACCTTTTCACGGAGAGGAAGTCCGTTGAAAAGGGAAAGTTTAGTTTAGCCCTCTGAGTAAAGGCCTGTGATAAACTTTGATTTTACGGCTTCTTGCCGGACAGTTCCGCTTTTAAATGAGATTTAATCTGGAAAGATCGAATTTTATTCCGTAATTAACATCATAGGTAGAAAACTAAAATAAATCTATACTTTTTCCTTAGGCAAATGCACTAGGTACAGGAAGAGGTATTAGTGACCTTTCTTCAGGCTTTCAGTATGATCCAGCGGATTAAAAGAGCCACCTGATATTTCACAAATTAAGCAAGGATATTTCAATCTTGATGAAGTTATGAGAATTGCCGAGAGATTTTTCAGAGTTCCGTAACTATATTCGCGTGTTTACGTGATCTACTTGAAAACTGCATCTAGAAAGATTATTTCCCTGAGTATGGTTACGCCTAAAAATTTCCTTTTTCAGGAGACGAGAGCGACGATATTTCTTCTATGCTTTTACAGATTTTTTCGATTAGTTGCAATTTTCTCGAATTCGTAAAATATGTTTGAATCCTTGACTCAAAATGGATGAGTTATACACTTTTCAATTTAAAGGAAATTCACTTTTTTCCTTCAAATAGCATGCAAATCCTCAGATTTTCATATGCACAAGGTTCTTAGTTAAACAAACTTCTCTTGATCCAGAATATTTTGAACCTCCAGTTCTTTATTGACAATGCTATTTATTTCTGATCATTCAAAGTATTGTTCCTTTAAAATGTGTTTGGAAAAGATGTTTGAAAAGATGTGCACATATGATTTTTTTCTTTTTTCCAACTCTTCTTTCCTTCCGCATTACCACCATGAACTTGAAAGATAAAATATTTACTCGAATCAATCATTCTCACGGAAATTGAACAACAAATTTGCATTCATGAATTTTTTTCTCGGATGTACGTGATATACGAAAAATGCATTTGCGTCCAGTCTGTCAATATTAATCTTACCAAGCGAGAGTAACGTGTCATTCATTTGTCATCTTCTTTGTCTTTAACTTCCTCTTACGAAAGTGAGATTCTCTATTTCAAGTCGTGAGTGATAAATAATCGGATAAACTAGAGGGAGTAATTTTAGCAAGGGGAACGGGAGTGAACTCAAAAGAAAGGTAATGTGCTCTACAGAGAATAAGGTGCTACCAATGCGCAGTTGGTTGATATCTTTTATTTCTTTGGTGGCTAACGTAATGAAGAACAGATCACCTCTCGGCTGGCCAAATCTTAAAACGATTTTGAGACTGGACTTACTTTGTCGTAGTTTTTTATTTTCTTCCATTTCAGTTCTATAATGTTGTATTTTTCGCAATGAAATTTGCGATTCATAATAGAGTGAAAATACATAGTGTTAAGTGATATTAATTTTCACTTCCATTAACACACAATGGATCACATTATTCAGCCCTAAGCACGTTTGTTTATTAATTTAAATCTGGTTTTAGGAAGAATATTTTTCAGTCAATCACTGATACTATCACGCGTTTATTATACTTTGATTGTGATAATGCTAAGGAAATCCTGTAGTCAAAATTGTGCTTAGTTTGTGACATTTCGCCCTGCTCAAGAGCCCACCTCAGCGGCGACGGAAAATGACACATAGATAAGCAAGGGAAGAAAAACGACACCGTGCACAACTGGTAGCCATCCTAAGACGTTTTATCATAAACACCCCGGTCGACTGGCCCGTTAAAAATAAAGACGCCAGAATACGCGTCTTTAAACGTTCACACGAAACCAATATTTAACTGAACACCTGCAAAGAGTTTTGATTGTTTGATTTTCCATAAGCAATAAATTCTGTAGCCAATAGAATTCCCCTTAAATACAAATATGTGCCACATGAAAGAGACTCTCAATTCATTTCAATTCTGCGAGAAGAAAATAGGTTCCTCAAATAACTTAGCTCGGTCATGCTTTACTATCGAACCATTATCATTAATGTCGGGATCGTCGTCATTTCATTGAAAACTGATAGAGGAAATTTTCAATTTGTTTGCTTTTGAAATTATCGCTGATTATGGTGTATATCTTTTTCAAGCTTCTGAGATTACAGTGACGATGATGAATAACTCCTCTGAACCAACCGTCTTTGACGAGGAGGATTTCGAAATGACAGACATCGATGACGTCACAAAGATTGTCACTACTAGTGCATACGCGATCATCTTCCTGTTTTCATTCCTGGGAAATTCGCTCGTCATCCACATTGTGCGCACGCGTGTGAGCATCCGTCGCAACCCTTTCAACTGGCTTTTGGTAAACACTGCTGTAGCTGATCTCTTGAATGTGACAACAGCCTCTGCCCTCACGGTGCCAGTCATCTTGTGTGAAAACCGATGGATATCAGGCGTAATAGGTACGATCCTGTGCAAGTTGACAGTGTATATGTTGCCGGTTTCCATCTGTGTTTCAATCTGGAGCCTTGCCATCATTGCTATTGATCGATATCTGGCTATTGTGTGCGCCATTTGGAAGAGGAAGAGAGAGCCACTATCGCACAGGTCAGTGAAAAAGTCCATCGTTGCCGTGTGGATATTCGCAGGCTTGATATTTAGTGAGGAGCTTTACAAGTTCACAGTATACGAGGTGGAGGGGGAAGCCGCTGAATGCCACGGGCAGTGGCACAATATGGAGCCTGAACTTTCGGATACTCTTTATCGAGCTGAAATGATTGTCAGAGTAGTCATTACCTATGCTGTTCCGCTCCTCGTTATATCAGTCCTTTACTCACTGATAGCCAAGTTCCTCTGGACACACAAGCCACCGGGAAATGCCACATTGCAGGTGCATATCAAGCGAACAAGAAGACACCGTGCGGTTATTAAGATGCTGGTCACAGCTGTTGTCGTTTTCGCCATTTGCTGGCTTCCCGTTCATATCGCCCACATCATGGAATATTTTTACACTGATATTTACGACATGATTCCCTTCGGTACCCTGGTAATGATGTACTGGCTGGCGCATGCTAATGCTGCAATCCATCCCTGGTTGTTCATTTACTTTGGCGAGAATTTACGAATGGAGACGAAAGGAATATTCCAGCATCTCAGTAGCAGAAAAACCAACGTTTTGGAACAGTTCAGACAACAAACATTTTCCCTACCAACGCTGTATACTGATCCAGATACGGTTCGCAGAGCCAACAGAACAAAACGCGATTCATTCATCGCTATAAACGCCGTTTGACTTTGATTTGGTTCGTAAACTCTGCTTGATAAATTGAGAGCCATGATATATCACAGATTCTCCGTTCATCGTATCAGTGCTATGGTTTCTTTCTTCAAAACTTAGTTGGCAGAGCTCAGATTTTGTTCGTTAAGTAATCCCAGATTTAAATTTTATCTACTACATCTGCATAAAAACTGAAGGTAATTGGGTCACGATCTATTGACCTACCATGATTAAAACATTTAAAATTTTTCTTTAGTAGTACCTGCATTAGAAAAGGCTTGCATGAAATTCGTAGCTAAAAAGCTGGCTTTGGGTTGACCTTATATATGTATATGTTCAGAATTCATATTTCTTGATTTCTGTAAGGTAAAGCGCTACCTTGCTGGTGGGGTAGTCTTTACATCAATTAACCACAACATTTTTTGATATCAGGATATGCAAATACTACATAACTAGAATAGATTTTGTTACTATGTAAAAAAAATTGATTAGACATATACTCACTTATGTAGGATAAAACTGCTCAGTTTTAGATATACACTATAAACTGATGTTTTAACTATGCGTCACAAGAAAACTGAGCACAAGAAGCATCCATGATGCTTAGGGTTAAAAAGTATCTTAAAAGTATTCATTATGACAACTCTTTTCTCCATTTCTTTACACACACTACCAAGCTATATCATGAACCTTGTCAGTAACCTTTAGACTAAATACTGCTTATTTGATTCCGGAAGTCCTACGAGGGTCTCCCTTTACTACGAATCACTGATTGTCTAAAATGTACCTCCCGTCAATCGTGACTTTCAGAAAACCGGTTTTGAAACTTTCTGTAAGTATTCGAAGTGGACATATTTTCGATGCAGTTGCACTCCCTCCAAAGAACACATCTAAGGCATTCCTCTCTTGGTACTCTTTATCACCTCATGGCCAATGTAAGCATCAGTGAGCACACCTTAATGTCACAATGGGCGTGTACATCAGTTGTGAATATGGGTGTCATTATGGCATGTTATCACTCAGCTGAAGAAGGCTGAAAAAAAAGGGAAGGTGCTGTTAACTTTGGGTGAGGATGTGCCTTTAACACTCAACTAAGAATAGTGAGAGAACAGTGGGAGAAATCTTCTAAGAGGAAACGCTTAAGGGCAGGTAAAGAAAACATATGCAAGTGGTGGTGTTCCTCTCTGAGTCAAATGACTTTCATTCATGCTGTTATAACGTGTGCTGTGATGGAAGCTGCGATGACCGACCAAACATCCTCAACTCTTGAACTTTTGAGCTTGTTCTTCTGAGTCTCTGAACGACGAAATAGGACAAGTCAAGTCATTTTACGCAATTAAGAAATTTCGGGAAAGAAGGTACACTTGTGAACTGCATGTTTGATGTTTACTTCACAAAAAAAAAAAACTTGTCAGTGGCAGTTGTCGAGTAAGACTTCCTTTGATTCGAATGAAACCGTAAGCGACGGGGTAAGAGGAGGGCCAGGGGAGTTTTAGATCCCCCCAAACAATAATGCTTTAACCCCTGGTTCCACCACGAGCAAAAAATTGGTTAAACAAAATGTCCTCTTCTGCAGCCTTTAAAAAAATTCAATTCATCCGGATCAAGCTTAACGAGATAATATTTTGTGGGCCTCTTCTTTTATGGACAACTACCTTCGAACTTATCGTCAAAATCGACCAAGGACAAATACAGTGGACTGTCTTGAGCAAAGTGGTTTCTTTGTGCCAACAAAATATGAGCAGAAGCAATATTGGGAAATTTGATTAAGTCTCTCTGTTTAGAAACTATTATGTCTAATATTGGAAAAGAAAGTCCTTGCATCAAGGAATTCTTTTGTCAAGAAAAACTCGACAAGGAAAGTTGCAGGGCTTGATTAATAAGCGATGGGTTCAACCAGTGTTTCTTCGCGTTACTCACCTTGAATGTAGAAGCTTTCTCTGAGAGGGAGCTCTGACGTCCTAAAGGTGTTACAACTGAGGAACCCGATAGTCGTTTACGGATAAAGCGGATGGCTTTTATTGCCTTCCACGTCTCTTTCTTACGTTTGAAGTTCTTCCGAATCTAAAACAAAGACAAATGTTCTTCGTATAACGTTTTATTGTCAAGTCTGTTTATTAGCTCAGAAATAACTGTTTTTACCTTGATTTGCACACACATGCAATCCACGTAACGTTATCTTTGGAGAACTTATCTAAAGTTAAGGGTTTCAAAAATAACTAAAACTGTCCCCTGAAATTGCTTCTTTGGCGTCCACTCGTTTGTTAATGACCATCTGGTGAATCGGGAATTGTTTATCTCCTTATTGTTTATAGTCGAAGAATATTTTTCCAAGTTATATTAAATATAATTGATAATCAGAGAAATGAAGAGAATTTCTTGGCAAGAAGAAGAAAAGTGGTTCAAAACTTTGATGAAAAAATTATGATGATCCGAAATGTGATCACAACAAAATCAGTTTATATTCCTAAATGTAGATTTGGTTGGAACGGTATTACATACCTCCGAATTAAACAAAGAGTGAAGGAGAAAAATGAAAAAGCCCTGCAAAAGACAGAACAGATTATATGTGCATTACCACTCCGTATTCTAGCAAAGCGCGGGCTTCCGGTCAAGCAAATGCAAATCTGGTTTCAAAGTTTCCTTTGTCTGAGGTTACCCAGAGGACGCTTAAAACAATGACATTTGCACGCGTAAAATTTCCGTTATTTAATATTCAGAAACGGAAGAGCAACTACTGCATGTTAAAAGTTGCCTACGTAGTGGCCGTTATGTTTAAAATGGCAAGGGGAGAGATTCGATACAAAAGAAGGATGAGATTAAAGGTCATACTGGACTGCGCACGTCTGGGCACAAACGAAGTCCTGAAGCAGAAGGGACATGGTAGTTATTTACAATTTGACAGAGAGTGGAAAGGTAAGACCAGTTCTCTCTCGAACTCAGTCTGCACATTTTCCGAAAAACCCAGAAAAAATTGTTACTTGTACCTATTGCTTTTCTGTCACCGATTGTGTTAAAAACGAGACATTATACACAATATAAAACAGTTGCAGACTAAATGCGCGAAGTATTATGATCGTAAATTCGCCATTTTGCGCGGTATTCACGCGCGTTTTACGCGCACGCCGTTCAATCTATACGCATGCTTTACATGTGCGCGATTCAAAACTACGTGTGTGCTTTCGCAGGTAAGGCAAAGTACATGGATGTGTTTTTTATTGTTACAGCTGTTGCCTCGGTAGTGTTTCCATGCTGTTTTCGTAAAAACCATGTACTCCTTGTAAGATCTGATCGTTATAAGTTTTGAAAAGAAAAAAAGATTACCTGCATGGTATTAGACAGAGCGAATAGATACTGGAATGCAACACTATGAGTAGCAAACACCAACAGTCCAAATAACCAAGTAACTCCAAGAAGAGGAAAAAGTACCACTAATGACTTGAGAGTAGATCTGAAAATTGAAATGAAATGTTTCTGTCATGCAGCAAAGTCGGTGGCCTTGTAATCAAACTAGTATCTGTTAAAGGCTGTTTTCTTGATATTGTCCTGTTTTTGATCATGTAAATCAGGTTCATCTGTAATTATGACAGGCAGGAAAGCCTTTCGAGATAATCATTGAAACAGAACTGAAATCTAATGACTTTACCGAACGACATCGCTCATGCAAGTTCGTCCCGTCGTGTGAAGGCGACAAATCTCATGCAAAACCAAACCCAAGATCACAATGTTCGCCTAAAGGAAAATAATTCAAAACATTAATTGAAAGAAGAGATTTTTTTTCTGCGAAAATAATCATTGTACCGTGGCTAAAACCTTACCAAAGTGGTAACAGCTACAGGAATGATAAACGCCAACAAAGTGTTTCTTTCGGGCGAAATCCAGCAACTGAAGAAATAGAAAGAGCTCATCTTCAGTTGTGACAGACAACATACCGCTGAGAAAATAATGAACTCTGCCACAATTTTTTTGAACTCGTTTATACCTTGTTTTTGTGCCATAGTCGGAGTACATACAAGCAGCTGTTACGAGAACAAGCAAAGCTGGAATCCCTTTTGAAAGAAAACAAATTTTTAGCCAGAGAAAGTAGATTAGATAATGTTGAAATCACAGACCAATGGAGACGTAAGGGAATTCGAATGAGCCAGACCAAAAGATCAGACGACACTATCGACACAGCTGATAAAATCAAATTATCTTGACATACAAGCATAGTTTTATTGCCTCTTGGGTTGTCACGCGAAGATTTCTGACATTTGTCCTTGGGATGAACATCAGCGAAACACTAAATTTACGATAGACTCTCAACCCCAAATTTACATTACTCACCCCAAGCTAACACAATGTAGTGATAAATTTTAGAAGACAAGTTGAAGACCTTCACCACCATGGTGTAAAGATGAAGTCCCTCGCAAAGCATCCAACCGAATGATACCAAGTAGAAATAATGAAGCATGATCGCCGTGAATTTACACTGTAACTAAAGGTGTGAATAAAAGAGAGACGACATTACGAGGTCCCTTCCTGTACCTCGCAATCAGTCATTAGTAATCATCTGGGGGAAGGATTTAGGGGGGAGGAATCACTAGGTTTTCAGGGGGGTGAGGAGGGGATCAGTCGTCTCCAACAGATTACAAAGAGGGGAGTAGCTGCCAGTGATGGGAATCATAGGAGTATTGCAAAGCCTCATGGGGATAACAGATAAATTTCATCGTGACACAACCAAGATACTCCAACCGCCCGCAGACGATAAATGATGATCTACCCCTTATTCGATAACGAAGTTCTTTGTTAAGATTCCATCCTTGAAAACTATTTCAGTGATTTTAGTTTTTCCCCTTCTCTTTTCTCCTTTCTCTTCCTTTCACTCTTCAAAAAGTCTTCGCGATTTTCTGAGTTTTTGATTCGTTTCGTATCAACTGTGACCCGGCTAAATTGAGATCACGCATTGACTAAATATTTCGCTCTTAGATTTTGTTTCATTAAGTGAAAACCACTGTCAGTACGTGAAATCAGTAGATAGAAAGCGGTTTAAAGGTTCCGTAAATATTTTTCAAACCTCGTTTTCTGTCTGCTCTATTCCAAACAAAAATATGGTTTGGGAAATGGCAATGGACACCAGCAAGTTCCCATGAATGATGTGACGGTCTGTGTTCAGCTGACTGCAAGCAAAAAAAAGAAAGTTAGGGAACAGGTCTCTTCTCATTAAAATTTCAAGGTTTTGCACAAAATCCAAGCTAAAAAATTTCGGTCTAGCTGTTTAGTTTACCTAATTTGTCCAAGCCTGATTTTGGTTGAACTTTAAACTTACGTGAAAACAGCAAACGACGTAATAGCACCAACAGCTCCAAATAAGGATAAAATGCAACCAACGTATGTAATGATACCCAAAGCAAATTTGTCAGCTTTTGGCACCTGGGAGAATAAAGCAAGTAAATCTAAACTGGGTCCGTTAGATAAATCAGTCAAGGATCGACTAAGATCTTGCATGTAAACAACATTGAAAATTCCGATTTTGTGGCATGAGGTGGATGTTACATATCTATTAATGACGGCGGAGCGATATTCTGTAAAGTAGGGGAGGGGATCTGAAAATCAAGTCCTGGATGCATAAGCCACTGTAAAGGGCTCTGTTGAACGTTATTTAACTTTTTCTTTAATCTATTTTTTCCGGGGGGGAGAGGGAGGAGGAGAGGGAAGAGAAGGGGAGAGGGAACGGGGGCCACTTCCTCTAACCCCATTACATGATTACCACTTAGCATCCTTCACCATATGTTAGGCCAGTTGCGCGATGAAACAAAATATTCAACTCAAGCTAATTCTTGAAAGAACAAGGATGAGTTTCCAGTTGTACGTTTAGACACCTACCGAATACTCTCCAGATCCCATAAGAACAGCAAAGTTGGTGAGATGACCACAGGCGCACACAGTGTGTGTCCTGTTGGACCTCTCTGTAACCACGTGACAACCGTCACGTGACCAAGCTCCTCTCCCTTGAATCGTGCTGGTGTAAATTTGAAACAACACGGTAAGGATTTTGAAAATTCGGTTCAAAAGTTTCAAAACAAAATGGTGTAATGACGGAACTCAGCGTGACTGCTTGGCGAATCCTGTGATTACGTTTTGGAAATTAAGACGAGCACTTAACCGGTTGGAAAAAAAGGTGTGCGTGTAGATGGCACCGGGCATCAGTACCAAAACAATCAATTTTTTTTTTAAGTAAGCTGCTATTATGATTCAAGCGACCAATAAAGTCCTAATGGTCCTAATGGTCTAAGCAATCAACTTTAGAATCTGTACAACACTTACTGTTTTGAAAAATTCCAGAAAGCGCAATATGTATACTCATTTTCGTCAAGAGCCTGAAAAGAAGAAAATTTTACTGTCGACCGCCAAATATAGAGATAGACTAGAGTCTCTAAACTTCTTCGTAAGCATCCGACAGCATGCGCTGAATTTCAGGCGAATATATCACATGTCTAATTTACCTTAAGATGTTTCAGTATGATGAGAATATTCCTTTGGTACTTGTGCTTTACCGGCACACATAGCGACATGGATATCACGTGGCTATTCAGCCTTAGAGTTTCATTGGTGTCGCTCCTAAAACAATCACAGCAAAACGTACGTTAAAATATAATTAACATATATCTCAAATGCTGGCAAACGACTAAATACTTACAATCGTACTGGCACAATGGCATGTAGTCTTGAATACAGAGCACCAACAGAACGACACGGATCTAAAGAAATGGCAGTGACTGTATGTTATCTATTTTCTAGTGTGCTGTAACCCCAAAATTTTCCCAGTCTTGCTAATTAAACAGATAAAAAAAAATAGGAAGTAACTGAGGAACGCGGAGTGGAATCAGAAATGCCCAGAGATTATTCACTTTAAAATCTCTGGACATTTCTGTAAATTTATTTTCACGGTGTCTGTCCTTTAGTCAGTGCATGTGTGCCTATAATGCGGTTGGTTCGATAATGAAGAGCCAAGTAAAAGCGCTCTATTGCAAAACGGAGACACACCTACAACTTCAACTGTTAACCCTTTGGCCCCAAAGAGTAACTAACATATAATTTCTCCTTACAATATCATCCCTGAATCATACATTAAAGTCACAAGATTAAAGGAAATGATCACCAAACAAAGAAGTTCTTGATTGTTAAACAAATTCTCCTTTTCAGCACCTTAGGAAATGTATAGAGAACCGTATGGAGAAAAGGCTTACTGATCTTAAGATGTAAGGGGTTAATGTCATACAGATACAGTTGGCACCTACATTTGCCTTCAGAAAGCAGTTTCCTGGGTAATTGTATCTGGTCAGTGAGTTCATCCCAATGCATCTGCTTTTGAAGATACAGAAGAGATTCTTGTGGAAATCTGTATTCCCCGTTGATGTTCGCACTTTCAAACACTGAATTATAACAAGAATCGTATTAATTTGTCATCAAGAATGCGATAACTATTTATTTCTCTTTCCCACAGCTATGTTTATCATATTTTATCGCCAAAATTTTTATATCATTTACTTATACGCACATGAAGTCACGACCAACGTCAAATTTTAGTAAAACATCTTGCCACCTTAGCATTTTGATTTATCAAATATTAACTGATTCTAATATAATTTTCATCTTATTTCTTATCTTTCCATGCATTTCAATCTCCTTGTTACCCGAAACATAGAAAAGGGAGAAATATTTTAAAAAATTACGACGAGCTTGGTTACGTTTACTTACAAAAACTCTTGGTAAATATTCGTATGATTTCGCTGCTATTCGCCAGACGTTTTTGGGCCTCCTTCCACAGGTCTTCTAAAATTGATACGATCTTAAAAGCGTTAAGATAAGAAGAACCGTTCCTTGGAAAAGTCAAGCTCCCAAGCACGTCGTCGGCATCCTCAGCCGTTGTCTAAACGGAATGAAATGCAATAGCGTGTTGCCGGATGTAATTTGCACACATACGTCTATCAAATATGAACCGCTTCGATTTAGCGTTGTCAAAGTAATCACAGCTGCCAACCAAAAGAAGGGAAGTTGAGGATGAGAAAACGTTAAATCGAGATTGGCTTTTGGTAATTAAGAGGGCATGATTACTTAATGCTGATTGAACCTTTTTGCTGTTTGCGGCAATGATTCATTGATTGCAATTTTACTGAATGAAGTTGTGTAATGTTCATTAAATCTATTGATTAGTTACGTATGTTTTGACATTTGTGGCGGCATTGAAAGGGCTTCAACGCGCAGAATTCGTGCGCTAATGCAATTCCCTTAAAAAAACTTTGCCCTTTATGTGATAAAAAGTAATCGCACGAACCCTCGGGCAATTAAGGATTAATTTCACTTGCATTTTCAAAGTTTTCCCAAAATTGACCTCGTCCCTTGGCGACACGGGTAATTTTGGGAAAACTTTGAAAATACAAGTGAAATTTATCCTTAATTGCCCTCAGGCCCATGCAATTACATATACTAACACTTCAGTCTTAATTAAGAGAGAAATTCGGCTGAACCGATGATAAAGGTTTTATTAGCAAGAGTTGCTAGGATAAACTAGAGTTTCGTGTCGCGTTTTCTGTCAAAGAATAATGTAATGTAACACACCTGTAAAATATCTAGTATCGAAGCAGTTTTATTTCTCGCCATGCTTTCCTTGAGCTGTCCAGCTTCGTTCTCGAAACACTTAAACTTTGGGAAAACAATATTTAGTTTGTGCTGGTTTTCATATTTACAACAGGACATGGAAGACTTTATTCCCCAGCAATTATGCACCTTGACAGTTGATTAAATCAAATGGAGCAAACTTAATATCTCGGGTCAAAGATTTCCCAGCGAACAGTTGCGATCGGTACCCTCCCCCCACTAGTAAAAAGGCAACAGAGGACTTTTGATCATGAGATGGAAATATCTGTTCCGTGGCTATCAGGCGTCTTTCTAAAAGTTTCAACTCAGAATTTCGAAACTGTTCCAGTATCATATCCAAAAGTCCAATTTATAAACTATCTGTGTTGATTGTTAAATTTTTGGAATCGTTACCTACCATTTCCTCCAAGGCCACCGATCCACAATATTTCGTTTTTATTGGTTCAACGGTTGGGTGAGAATTTTTTGGATCTAAAGAAGAGAAAATGCAGTAAAGTTTTAATGTGACATTTAGACTTGGTATTTCCTTGTTATCTTTCCTTCCTTTGAGTCAGTTTGTTGAACTTTTGCTGAGGGTTACGAAAATTTTTTAGGTTGGAATCAACAAAAAGAGAATCTAGCCGATAAAAATAAATAATAAACGCTTTACAAACTATTTTGTGTTTTCCAAAATAGCACATTTTTGGATAAATTAATGATTTTCCCCGGCAAGTTTTGGTAATCACTTAAAAATAATCAAATCTAGCGGACAAAATTTAAAATAAATTGAAAATTTACATTTCCTCTGCAATATTTAGCGTGTCCGTAAGAAACTACGTGTTAAGGGACAATCATGAAAATATGCAGAGGTAATCCATCTAATCTGCCAACAGTCAGTCACCGAATGTTGCAGAAATCCTGCAACCTCTCATGCACTGAGTGTCGCAGAAATTCTGCAACCACTCATACACTACGCTGGGTGTTGAAGAAATTCTGCAACCACTCATACACTACGCTGGGTGTTAAAGAAATTCTGCAACCACTCATACACTACGCTGGGTGTTGAAGAAATTCTGCAACCACTCATTCACCAGGTGTCGCAGAAATTCTGCGAGCACTCATACACTGAATGTCACAGAAACACTGTGACCACTCATACACTGGATGTTGCAGAAATTCTGCATCCTCTCATTCACTAGATGTTGCAGAAATTCACTCATAGATACAGGAATATAATAGTCTTTCTCTAACCAGTCAACAGATGCCACGAATGTCAATTAACTTTCAACAGGAATTATGTACCTAAAATAACACATGGCTTAATGCCACACGATAAAATTCGAATATTAAAATGTAAAAAAAGTAAGCAATACAATAACAATTTAAGTCATATCACTTTATTTTATGATCAGATACAAAAACTGAGTGAAAAGTATCATTAATTTGATAACATTGAAGTTTGTTATACAGCAAATAAGCAATCTTCTCTAGCCAAATTATATTACTAGTCCCGATTTCAGTCCTCTGACCTATTTTAAAAGATTTGTATATGTGATAAATAGAGAGCAAATATATCATTTAAATCTTGCATTGTCTTGCAATAGGCCACATGGGAATTGATGCTCGACCCCCTAATGAAAACCTTAAATAATATTTATAATAAGTAAGTAAGCGGTCAGATAACAAGCAATACGCTGTGGAAGTAAGGTGAGGTATTTTTTTTTGAGAATTTGACGTATTTTTTTATTCCTTAGAGCGGTCGTAAATATTCCCAGACAAACTCTTATAATTCCGCCATGACTGTTATTGCGCAAGATGATCATCTCACAGCTGGAGCTTGGGCCGCCTGTGTGCAATGTTGCCTAATAGGTCACAAATCAGTGAAAGGGATAATGTACTGAAGACCCACTCTACAAAGCCATTGTGAGGGCGCCTTCTGGTTTTGGCCGGGTTCTGCATTGAAAACAACGGCGGAATTAACTTAACAGGATTACTTCCATCTTTTCTTTGATTAAACGAAATTTTAAAAAATTTGAAAACAAACTTTTAAAAGAATCTTAAATGTGTTGGGAGCTCAACCTGGATGTGTACAAAAATTCAATTACACGATTTTATTTTCTTGCAGGGAAAAGAAAATTAATTTCCTTTCAACAACTTACCTTTTGGCATTTGATTAAAAGCCTGATTTATGAATAGTTCTGTTTAATAAAGCGGGTATGGGCCTCTGTTAATAGCCTTTAGTTTCCAACCGTAGAGTTATTTTCACAAGTATATCCTGTCATTCAAAAGACATCACCATGCACAGTATTGTTATTTCAACTAAGATCACTGAAAAATAGAAAAAGCATAAAAAGAAAGCTGATCGAAACTGTTGGTATGCGTGGGCCCTCTACAATTTGTCTTTTTTGAGAATGGAAAAGAAACGACTCAGAATTTCTGCAGCATTGACCTTGCAACACATAAAATTTCTTTAACTCAGGATTTCATTGCCTGCAGAATTTCTGCTGCTGCGGAAGTCATACCGTGCAGAATTTCTGCAGCACTGGACGTTAAGGTGTGCAGAATTCCTGCAGCACTGGATGTCAAGGCGTGCAGAATTTCTGCAGCACTGGACGTCAAGGCGTGCAGAATTTCTGCATCCCATCATTGGACGCCATACTATGCAGAATTTCTGCAGCACTGGAAGTCAAGGCGTGCAGAATTTTTGCACGCTTGGGTCATCAAACTTTGCAGAATTTCTGCAGCATTTAACGTCGTACCTTGCAGAATTTCTGCAGCATTACACGCCACACCATGCAGAATTTCTGCATTACAGCTCGTGATACCATGTCAAATAAAAATGAAAAAACCGCTTAAACATATTAAGGGTTAAAATCAAAGACTCCATCGTTCCATTCTTAAACGTGCAGAGCATTATGTGCACTTTGACCAGATTTAACAACCAACGCAGTAAAAAATTGAATATTTATATGAGTAAAATGCACTTACGTTTAACTTTCCGTTGAATTATACAAAATGTTGTTTTTTTGAAGCGACACATTTTCTTAATCCGTGAAAACTGAAGCATTTTGCTTTTATTACATAGGAGAAATTTCCTTTTTATTTGCCTAAATAGTGCTGCTTTGAAGCCAACATTTCACTTGTCTGGAAAAAAAGCACGATATTTTGCGGAATCGATATGAAAAATATTCTTAAAAGGTCCATTTTTCACGGAAAATGCTATTTTGGAAAACACAAAATAGTTTGGAAAGCGTTAATAATAATAATAATGATAATGATGATGATAATCATGATAAATTTTAATTAATAGTGATAAAAATTAAAAACTTATCATACATTTTGATACCATGTTTTAGAGGTTAAAAGTACACAGGACCCTAGTGACTGCTTAAAATTGCTACAATAGATCATTCTAATAAATTAATTGTAAATTCAAATTGATATTCTGATGATTGTTTGTTAGGAGACGTCATATAAAACAAACTTGTTTTAAAGATACCTTTCAAAGCTCATCGATGATATAAGGGATATTCTTTACCTGAAAATGAAGATGTAGTCATTAATTGTCGTGGTGTCGTTGTATATCGGCTGTGGGTAACACTGATTGACGAGGAAGGTAAAATTCCACTCGGCTTCAGGCTCCTGACGCTCGTGGATATCCTAGGAGTAGGAGTGATTGAACTGCGACAAAGTGAAGCGATTTGAGCTGAAAAAAAGGTCTATTGTTATCTTCGAAACAAACAATCTTTATTTCTCACTGATACATAAGATCATTTCTGTAACCTCGATGCTGTACACCGTATAGAAAGAATTCATGCCCACGACGGCTAAAATCAAGTGTAAACCTCTCAACGATTGGTAAAAAACCGCCGCTTGATTAGCTCATGTTGTAGAGCGCCAGCTGTGGGGGAGGTCGAGGGTTCAAGATCTAGCCTGGACCAACACTCAGGGTCTTGAAATAACGGAAGAGAATGCGCGCCTTTGCTGTGGCATCTGCAAATGGTTAGACATTCTAGACTTCTCGAATAAGGACGATAAGCCATAGGCCACGTCTCCTGCCTCTTCTCTGTACTGGTTAGCTAGACCAACGTTAATGAACCCGCGCACTGATCGCAGAAAGTAGGGAACTTAGCTCCGATGTTGTGGTCTGCCCTTGATTCTGAAATTGAGGGCATCTACAAAAATTCTTTAAAAAAATTGCAAACTGCTCAATGCAGTCTGGCCAAAGTCCCTCGCAAAGTGTTATAAAGCGCCATGGGCTAAATGGATATGGCGCTATAGAAATCCTTCATAACCATTATTATTATTATTATTATTATTATTATAAATATTATTTAAAATTGGCATCCTTTTGTCTCTCATTCGATTATAATTGAATTTGGATCAGATAGTCTGTCTTTAATCGAGCTTGGCAAAGATTTTTCGTCAGTTTGCTATTACTAACTTAACAAACCGTAATACAATTAATGCCAACCGTCTCCTAGACTTTCTAAACTTTTTAATTCACCCAATCCACCTTAAGCGCACTAAGTAAAATTCAATAGTACAAAGTATGGACAGTTAAGAATAATGTTTAATAGAGTGTTTGAAAAATATAAAATAATTAGTAAATAAACAAAGAACTTACCTCTATTTGCAATATTCATGCATCTGTTATTCACTGGATTGTAAATAGGGCTACGCGATGGGCATGCCATTAAATACGCCTCACTGCCAGTTAATTGACAGTCATAAAACTTTGCACAGTCATTTGGATCGGGGAATTGGCCTGTGATTGAGCACGTGAAGCTGTCTGCAAAAAAATTATGTAACACGAAAATTTTACGACGTTTAACTTTTTAACTCCTGTAACCGACGAAGATAGAATTTCTCCTTACAATATCAAGTAAGACAAGTGATGAGAATAAAGAAAAACGTTAATAAGGGGATTATTAATTGATCCAATAGCAAATCCTGAGAGTGAAAGGTTTAAGTTCTCTCTTCTTTCTTTATTATGTTTTCCTGGTTTACAGAAACTAGCCTGTTTTTTATTATTTTTCCATAATGCACAAGAAATGTAAGCAACTAACCCTGTTTTTCCTTACCTACTTTACACATCTCTTTGGGGGAAACTTATTTTGAAATCAGTACTTCAGTGAAGTGTTTGACTTTTACGAATTGCTTGTGGAGTGTGATAGAAAATCTAATCCTTACCATCATCCGCGTGGTGATCGTGACAAGAGATTATGTTTAATACGTATGGTACCGAAAGGGTATCTACTACTCTTCATTATCTTCATACAAGAAAAGTAGCAAAGAAGTAGCCTCATTCAAAGCCGTTATTAGACCTCGTCACCCAACGCTTTCTCTCTAGATTACCACAAGAATCTCGGGGGACCAGCAGAGGAAATGAGTATCCCTTTCCTATTCCTGGTGCCAAACCTTGAAAAATTTCCGGTATTTTAGCTTTCCTGATTTGAGGGCAGTGGATCGATGAAAATCGCTACGTTGCCGTAAATAAACCTCAAAAACAATAACAATTGTATCAACAACAATCACCTATATTGAACAGTCGCAATAAAATTATTCGCTTAAAGCACTCTCACTGGCGCAGTGACACACGCACATAAGCAACTCAGCACACGCGTTTCGAGCCGCCAAACCCCTAACTCTAGTTCGCCCTCCTCGCTAGCCGGTTCGAGTCTCTCGTTTTTAACCTCTCGTTCCGCAGCGGTGATGAGAACCTACTCGCTAGCAACTTATGAAAAATATTAACAGCCAATTTAGGACTAAATATAGAATGAAGTGCTTTCTAAAAAGCCTACTAGCTCTTGCTCAAAATGATAAACACCATGCGTGCTGTGTAACATTTGGTCGGCCGTCATTGATAGAGCAAAAGGAAAGATTATTTTATTTGCTTTTGCTTCAAATATTCCAAAATGTAAGGAAATAAGGTCTTGAGGGCAGAAGATGATAGATATTTAAAACTACTCGCTTAGAGGAAAACTACAGCTGAGGAACAGGAAGGACTACAGAGCTCAATATATGCAGTCGCTCGTCACCTCCAAAGCGATAAGCACTCCTAATAAAAACACAGCGCGCAGCACGAGTACGTACTTCACAGGAACGATCACCAATTATTAAAAACATTTCTACCAAAATCAATTTTCATAATTATCCGTGTGATTCTTTCAGATAAAAATATCGAGGATAATGGTATTTCACTGTACAGTGCGTATTGTCGCGGAAAGCATCAGTCAGTAGACCACCGACATAGAATGGAAACCGAAGAGAGTCAACTAGGATACTACATGTAATTATATCATCAGCAGTGCCCTTTGTGCCGACCTCTTGTGTAGTCCTGGCCAACAACTTCTCAGGAGAAGGTGAAGAACAAGTGCAACACTTTAACATTACTGCCTGAATTGCAAATCAAATTGGGTTTGACCTACCTACTGTGTTCTTCCCATTTCCATAAAGAATGAAAACCTTAAAAGCGATAACAATCAACACGTAAGGATTCAGTCGCAAGCTATACTCATAAGCTGGCGAAACTCAAGTTCCTTACTCACCTCAATTAGAAAGAAAACAGTGCCAGTCAGTTTCGACATAGCTGTAGGGAAAAGCTTCGGAGTAGCTCACAATGAAGCAAGTATAGCGGCGTTTTTCGAAAAGGCATACACTTCCCCTGACTCAAATTCTTGAGGATAATGTTGGCAATGCTCCTGGGAAACTCGAGATGTTATAAACAACCTGTGGTCACAACAGTGTGCGGAAACTGAAACCGCTCTGTCTGTCTGAAAGCTGTTGGGCTGATTTGACCACAATCAGCAAATGTCGAGTCAGCTTACATTAGAGTAATTTACATCATAAGGAAATAAGTTATACCGGATTAACACATGTCTTCTGTTCGACCAAGTTCTTACATCTAACAATAACTTTAAATTAAAGCTTTTAAGCCTTTTGTTTATCAGCCGTTATCGTGACTGTCATTATCAGCTTCTAGAACGTTTAATCGTAATCAAAGTCGGCGAAACTAACTTATGCTTTGTCACTCAACACTTTCGCACAAACCCTTTTTAGCCTTTCCCATATTAGGCCCTGATTTTTGGTTGTACAATCCCTTGGTTGGCATTGTTACCAAAGTGTTACTAAAGACATGACTGGGTGAATTCAGATAAGAGACAACTACACCATTGTAACAAACAAAGTATAGTCTAAAACAGCGAAAGATTGCAATATGTGGCTGTCGTCTTTCCAGAAGTTTTCTATTGTTTTATCGAATTAAGTTGTGGTAAGAATACATATACTCAAAGTTTATTAGATAATGACAAAAAGTAACCAGTGTTTCATTCAGGTGGAGCCTAGAGGCTACCTATTTCCAGCTTTTCGCGCAAAGAACAAAGCTTGTCACTCAAGTATCCAGTTTGATCGATAACCCATGAACTGCCAACTTAAAGGCTTACTACAACGTAGTGCCCCAGTTTTGGAGAAATAGCAATAATGGCCACACACGGACTGCCGTTTTCCACACAAAAGCCAGAGACTCTAGAGTCAGAAGGTGATCATTAACGACGAAACTTGTATCGAGCGGAACGCACATAAACTGAGCAGCTGGCGTAAACAAACAGACAAAGGGTCACTATAGTCGTCCTTCAATTTACTGTAAAATGAAACTGGATAACTCCAAACAGCGGACCAAACGCAACAATAGTTTAATTGAGCTCTATTGTGACCCAAAAGTTACACTTATTACGCGGCTGGCATAATAAGAGGTTTTACTATATATACAAAGTGAACATTATCATCAAAGGTTCCTCAGGTTTCATTATATTATAGTTTTCAGTGTGTCAAGTTTGTGACAAACTGATCCACACAAATAAATTGCAATTACATTTTACTGAGGCAGCAGCAAACACAAGATGTAGCTGAACTTAAAAATCCAGAGATTTGATGGGATTGGGACCAATGTATCGGCATCAAACTGTGTCTTTGCAGCTGCCGTTATAGGCCTCAGTTGGAAACCTAAATTATTCTTTTAGGTATTACCGTAGGCATTTCAGTGCATTTCAGCTTTAATTACTCCTTGACGTGATAATACACTAAATCAACTCGTCATTAATCTGGTCACCTACAGGTCAATTGTGATTTCTTTCACATGTTATTTGGTCTTTGTTGTCTGTGAAAGAGGAACTGACATGAAAAGTAACTATTTGATATCGTAAGTAGTGACTTCAAAACCATGTCAAATTATAGGACTGATTGGGTTGCCATCGGCTCAGGAAATTTTTACTCAATAATCTAGGTAGAATTTGATAAATAATTTGCTCACCGCTGTGATGTTTACCTTCGTTTATCAAGAAAACTTACTCAACGCGTTTTGAATGTCGGTCATATATACGAAAACCTCGTCGTGACTGAAAATCTGTGGATATAGGACATTTCAAACTTGTAACCGACCAAGCGAAAGATGCTTTCTGTCTTGTCATGAGTGTGGGATAAAGATACGATACCTAGCAGGGACTCTGGAGGACGCGTGTCATACGTGAGCTCAGTAATAGCCTTCTCGCCATCAACATGGTCTTTGTGGCATCGGAGCGGGGACTGAATTTTTTCTTTGTCCCGCGCTTGTGAAGGACAAAAAGCATCTTTCTCAATTTCTTCACCGAGCTCAAAATTTACCATCTTCTTTGTTTTATTTATAACCGACTTCTTCGACAAATGTCACCGCAAACAGGAGGAAAGTTCACCGTTATCATGAAGCTTCGTCTCTAATCGTGAAAAGTATGATGATGATTTCTCTTCCCCAGCTCACTCCGGTTGACTTTATCTTGAGTCTACTGAAAAAAAAGATTTAAAGTAATCAGTTGGGCCGGGTTGTTCAAAGCTGGGTTGAGATAAACCAGTGTTAGAGGAAAATATGCATTATTTCAGATGTGAAAGTTTTCAAAGAAAATTTAGTACAATTCCTTTTGTCTGCAATTTGATAATTGGATGCCTTAAAAATAATTACGGAAAGTATCCGAAAAAGGCTTTTGAACGAAGGAATTAAGAAAACCGGATTAAATTTAACACTGGGTTAGCGCTAATCGGACTTCGAACAACCGGTAACGATAATTAGTATTTGTTATGCAATTCCCTTCTGCCCTCTTCAGGACTCATAACGTCTCCACTGATAATACTACAAGGATTATTGTTCGGCAAGAAGCCATTTTGATTGCCCTTATTTCTTTTTCACTGCGAGGATTAAAAGGAGCATGATACCTTTCGGAGCCAATCTTTCTGGTATTCACTATGGCTGGTTGAGCAGCCATAGAATTTTGCTTCCTTCTTGTCGGACCTACATTACAAAGGAGTTAGAACTCAAAACTCATTTAAGGGGAGTCAAATGGTTTATGGTTTTGACGATTTTGTTCAATTATAAAAAAAATTAAGGTGGCTCTAAACTGTCAGAGCATATCTGAAAAAAAAAACAAATTGGCAAATTTATTTATCTTGACATACTGAAATTAATTCAGTATTGAAGAATTGCGGTTACCAAATTCGTTTTTTTAAGGTGCAGCTAAAATTAAGGGGGGTTTTTTCAATGGTCTAGAGTCTCTGTGGTAACCTTATAAGTTACAAAATGATCACAACTTGCTGATAAATTTATTTTGAGTCTTCTCGATACCACTTTCAATCAAACAAACGTAAAGATATGGAAGCTATGATCCATTGAAGAATTGATGTGTAACCATTTTCAGCTATCTTTTAAAGATAGAATGAAACACTGAAATGACAATTTTTTAGGGTTGGTATCTACTGGTGATAAGATAAAAGAAAACGAAACAAAACAAGATTGTTTTAGGGTTGCGGAGATTAACAAGATTGCACCTTTAAACGCAGAAAAGCGATATTTTTTAGAATTCTGAGCTTGTTTGCAATGAATTTGGTATGTTAACGATCGTGCGTTGTACTGAGCACGTGATCAAGAGCAAAGCAGCGAAGTGGTTTGAATGTAATCATTGCGACCAATACAATGCTGCTCCCATGACGTTTCGCTTTGTATGAATTCAGTTCAAGTTCCATGCATCACCTAAACTGATTCAAAATGCAATCCTGTATCTGCAAGTCTGATCAGATCTTGTCCAGACTTGCATATTGAATTAACTGTATACTGTATATTTATAGCGGCTGTTGGGAGCACCGTGAGAAATAACTGATTGTCAACAAAAAAAATTCATTCTTCATTGTTACTGCTCTGAATTGTTTTTCTCTTTGAAGAGGCCTTCAGAATATTGACCTTCTGTGACAGGCCATTGTATTTGTGTCAATTGGGCGTTAACGTCATCACTTAAAACAATTAATGCTGCGCTGAATCCACTTAACAAAGGAATTTTTTTGTTTTCAAGTTGATTTACCCAGGTTATTATAATTCGCCTCGTAGTGTACAGGCAACTGATCAAGGATACATCTGAAGCAAAGGAAAAAGGGGCCCTTGGAGAAAAAAGGAGCAGGTACATTGATAGCTTGTATAGTAAGTTTTGGTTTCTCATTCCTTATGAAAATATTTCCGTTGTCTTAAACCTCGATATCAAATGATTTGTAATGCTCTTCTATTGATAAAAAGTTGATGTTGCCATTTATTTCTTCAAGACTCAACGTGAATTCTACATCTCCCTTATTTCCCTTGCGATGAAGGCCATTAGGAAGTGATTTACAGCCTCAGAGAAATTTTCAGTGGAGTGATATATAAGCCTGTGTCGTGGCCGCTCGAGATTAATCGCATTTAAGTCGGTATTAACAAAAAGGAACTTAGGTGAGAGTTTAACATGCGATCATGCTTGCGGGTAGATTTATGCTTCTTTAGAAGTTCCTCGACCATATTTAACAAAAACAACCGTAAACAAATCGAGTCAAATTTGAGCGCCGTGATAGGTTTCGGAATTCTCGGCCAAGAAGCGGCTAAAAATACGAAACAACAGTTTAAATAATTCCTAACTGTGGCTACAGAGAACAAATATGTACATGATTTTCATGTGTACGTGTTTGCTAGCATCTTTGCATAACAATTATTTTCTTGTATTTTGGGCTGTATCACCATATACTGAGGGTATGTTCACCATAATGGGCAACTTTTTTGTCGAAACTAACAATATTGAATTGATGTTTACACCTGTGCTGTAAACTTAAACTATTGTTATTACCAAATTAGCATACTTTGTGTAAAGTTAATACAAGCCCACTCGGAATCTGTAGAGCTGTAAGTCCTACAATGTTTTCTTACGCCTTGTTTCTAAGGTGATTTCATAATCAAGTATATCTGTATACTACCCAAATGATGTTCTTTACATTGTGTGCGGTTTGCATCTGAGCAGTCGGCATTTAACTTTGTAGTTAAGCTATTACAACGAAAAAAAAATTATTCTGTAACTTCAAAGATGAACTTATGCCACAACATATGTGGAAAAGAATAGAAGGGACGGGGTTTTTTGTTGTAGTTAAAGGGAAAAAGTCAAAGTATGGAATTACTTACAGTCTTTTTCCGACTTTTCTGGCTATATTGCTCTTGCACTTGCACAAAAGCAAAAGTATGTTTTAGGAGGTTTCTGTTGATTTCATCGAGAGCTACCCACGTTAAGATACTCCGGAAGACACACCGGGAGCTGAGCGAGTATCTGTAACTTTCAATCAAAAGATCGAACAAGTCACCACAAATTCATTTTCTTAACCCTCGGACACCTTAGAACGACAAGCATCTAATTTCCCCTTACACCATCATCCACGAATCACGCATTTAATTTAGGTCATGAGAATAAAAGAAATGATCACCTACCCAAGAAGTTCTTGACTATAAAACATATTCTCCTTCTAATCACCTTACGAAGTGTATAGAGAACAGTATGGAGAATATGCATACTGATGTTAGGTTGTAAGGGGTTAATTAAAGTAGTCCCTTGTTGCAAAAAAGGGCCAATTTCTCTGATATCATCCATGAGATTTGAAGCTTCATGGAATTAACGCCAAGTTTCACGATTCCCGTTTACTTTTCCTTCCTTTTTTTATTTCTCGTTTATTATTTATTTATTTTTAAATTGGATGAGTTTATATGATATCGAATAAGATCTCGTAATGTTTGAAATAACATGTAACGTATTTTTTTCATTTCTTTGTCTGGATTTTCATTGTTTATAAATATTTTGGCTTGATTTGTAATTTCTAAGTGTTTGCTTTTATCAGGAGTGGTTGTAAGGATATCAATTAGTGCTCATAAAGCATTCGACCAATGAGAACGCGGAAGTATTGAACTGAGTACTTTATTACCAAGTTCTTCAAATAACAAGCTGCAGCGGGTTCACTGAATGTCACGGAAACCTCTGAGCTCTGTCGGACGTTTCAAAATATTCAGTTATTTCCCGTCGACTTTTGCTCTTACTAGGTAACGGAAAACGTTCGGTGGCTTAAGACCAAGCAAGTATTCCATTGCTTGAGCGGCCTCTGCGAAAATCTGAGATCTAGACAGAGATTAATTCATATTAGAAGGAGATTTCCACATCACATTTGTGTCTAGTTTAACGTCCTCATCGGTAAGTCATGAGAGACAATGATTTTGGTGCTTGTAGATCTTTAATACGTTAACTTAGTTAGATGGTCTCTTCGTAACGAAACAGTTTGTTGTGAGAAACAATTTTCCCTCATGCAGCCACGAAACTTCCGTTTTCTTTAAGCAAATTCTGGTTCATACCTTCGAAAAGCTTGGCGCAAATTCAATATTATAATCTGTATGAAGGCATTCGTACATACGCGTCTTCGCTTAGATAATTTAGGCAAAGATAGTGTTTCTTTATATCAAAGTGTCTTTGACTTAATGAATAGCGCATAAATGTTTTGATTTTTATTTACGTAGGTGACTAGAAAGATAAATCTCATCTGCTAATGTCGATTTTGCAATTGGCTTTTGAGACATAGCTAGTATTGACAGCTCAACCCACATTGGCTAGGGGCTAATGATAATCTACTGCGATCTTTTGATAGAATAAGCTTCATTTTTTCATCTTGTTTAAAAGTGAATTTATTTGCGTGATTTTTAGGGGCAATTTTTTGTTTCTTGGTTTATTTTGTGTTTTCCAGATATAATACTAGCCTCGAGTAGAAGAATGAAAGCGTTGTCTTAGCGAAAAGCTTTTCACATCCGGGCGATTGATTTAATTAGCTGGAGCGGAACATCACGAGCCTTATCAATTTGATCTCCTTTCAAAGGAAGTCAAAGAATGTCGATTCTTCCAGATTTTTAAGGAAGAAACGGTTTTTAATCGGGGAATTTGAGTAATCTACGGCGAAATTTCGCGGAAAATTAAGGTTGATCTTACTTGATCATCTGTCCGATCTTCTCGCACAATTTCATATTTCCCATTGTTATTGAAGCATCCAAACGATTTTGGCTTCATAATCTCCCTCTCATATGAAAGAGCATAACAGTGATTCTGTTTATGTATGCTTTTCGCTGATTCATCCTGCCTGCTTAGTGTCAAGCTGCGCGTTAGCGTGATGTTGAGTCTGTCATGTAAACAGAATGTTTTGTCCCTTATCAATGTGGGTTGTCATATTGTTTTGTTTTTATTGATTTGCAATCGTGGTTCGTTAATCACGGAGATCACGCCAACAACAAGAACCTATATTTCGTATCCTCGCATCCACGACTCGAGAGCAAAAGGTAGTAAACAATTTATTTCAGTTATACTTCAAACGTTACTTTACTGAGTGTGCTAATTCCTTTCTGGGAAACGAACAGGCGTTTGCCACAGTAAGTTTCGTTTTGAGAAAGAAAGGTTGTATGTTACTAATGTTCCAGCGTCCTGTCAAAATTCCCCGGCGATGCACGTAAATATATCTGTTAAAAGCAACAACGAGAAAATCGTAAAAATAAGTTGAACCACAAAAAATAGCGGCTAGCCTTGAAGCCAAATGAATACATCACCTGCAGTCTAATATCAGGAACAACGCGAGGAGACAGCTGAATTCATAACAGCCCTCTTAATGATATTCTTCTTATCTTTGCCATAATATTCTTCACATGCAAATACATTAACTTTTAAGAACCATCTATGATATAGAAAAACTAGCTAACTTTTCCATCATTCAAAAATGTTTTTTGAAAACTTAAATTAAAAAATGCAACGGTAGAAATTTCTGGGGCGAGAAATTTTTTCCCATCGGGGTAAGATTTCCTAGATCTATGAAACTGTAAATTTTGACAATTCACCTCATGTGAGAATTATCGGGAAAGAGCCAAATAAATATAAAAGAAACTGACACCGGTGAAAGTGAAAGTCTTCTGACAGTTCAGAAACACGCTCCATGCTGAAAATAACTTCTGTTGACAGTCAGGAGAGTAAAGTATTTGCATTGACTTACTTCTGGTTTGACAATATGTTTTCTGCAACTTTGAAATTCGATCGAAAAGCTGGTGTGAAATTTTCAGCTTTCACACGGGAAATCGAATATTGCCACTCTTAAACCAGTTTTTTCCATAATTCATTGATTTATTTTACTTTGTCCTTTATTTATTCATTTTTTGCCAAAAGGGTATTTTTTTATATACTTTTATAAACTCTTAAGTCTTCTGGCACTGAAGGAGAGAGAAAATCGACCATTATTAGGTTATTCATGACACATAGTTATCCAACGACGTTTCTGTGAGCTGTTAAAGTTGGCTAACGAAATGTAATATATAAAATTTCTACATAGGTATGGGTATATTGGAAGTGCCGAGGATGACAAATACTTTTTTACTCTTTTGTTATGTTTTCGCCTTTAATGTTAAGCACAATATGGTAATTATTTGGTGTGACTATGAATATAGTTGACGTTAAAGACAGGTGGCGTTTAGACAAGAAACAATCATTACAGCAGAAGTTAATAAACACGGCGCCACCAGCATTAAAACTGTGCAAGCAAGTTTTTAATCACAAAAATTTTATGAATGGTCTGGTGAATAAGAACGGTTTTCAGAGTGGTAATGGATGGAAACAATTCTTAGAGAAATCAATCTGGTCTACATTCCCTCGGGGATACACAAAAGTCACTAAGGAGAAGTCTGTCTAATATTGAAATATTCTTTGTTACCCACAACTGAAACTGTTAGTTTATATTTTCCTCAGTCTCATTGTCTCCGTCATACTTCCTGGGCGCTATCCTTGCTCGAACACACTTACTCGTGTCATTAGTGTTTCGTCCATTTAGATCGAATTTCTTGTTAGTCTTGATTGTGAAACTTAAGTTCTTCGGTAGATTTGTTCTTATTTAGAGAGCGAGCTTCAGAGGGATTGGACTGAGGTAAATTTACCGTGAAATAAGTTGGGTTTCTCCTCAGTTTGTTTCCTTTTTTTATGCCAACTTTTTCCTTTTTGGCAGAAAAAGAGACAGAAAAAATGATGTTAGACAAAAAAGACAACTTTTGATCTTAATTATAAATCATAAACGCGGACTTTTGTAATCAAATTGGTTTTATTTTTACTCCTCCAAGAGAGAGTCAAACAGATGTTCTCGTAAAATTTATCTACTTTCTATATCTATCCCTTCACGATCGCATTTCAGAGAGCGTCAATCATGGCCCCAGAACCTGAAAATTACAACTTAACAGCCGAGCCTGAGCCGGAGAGTACAGCCGAGCCAAAAACTCTGTTCCCGGAGATAATGACCAATCAGGAAGCGTTCCTTATGTACGGGATTTTTATCTTCTGTCTGGTAGTCTTCTGTATTTTGCTGCTGGTTCTCTACATCAAATTGAAAAATAAGTTAGTTCTATTTTCATTCTCCTACTTATTATTTAAATTTGTTCTTGTTTCTTAAACAATAAGGGGTTGATGAGAAATCACGATAGCGAGATCTACCATTGGGTAAATTTTAAAAAAACTGAAGAGATAGCCATCGCGAATCGCTGGGATCATTTTCTGACAGCGTTACACCTCTGTAAAACATTTAAGGGCTAAACATGAAAAAAATCTGCAGTGGTAGTCTGAGATTAGACACATTTGGGTTTATGATTTAGAATGAGAAAGACTGGCAATTGTTCAGTTCTTAACCACTTCCAGGTAACGGTTTGAATCCACTTGATCGTGGAGTCTAATCGTCCGGGTGAGAGTAGTCCTGGGTAGGCCTTTTCAGTGTCGGTAGTGGTGACAGACAGACAACCTGAGCGGAAAAGGAAAGAAAAAGAGTCATCAGAAAAGAGTCATCAGAGCCAAGGGACTCTGATGACTCTTTTCTCTCAAAAAAAAAAAAGCGTTATTTTAGTGAAGGTAGTGGGACGCTTTTTATGTTGAAGAGAGCGGAGAATTAATGTGAAACATATTTTCGTTTCGATTAACTTTTAGGGTGAAAAAACTGGCTAATGCAGCTGGATCGATGGACATGAAAGGTTATAATGGTTAGCCAGAGGTTAGTAGGTGAAGATTTTCGATACCTTTGACTGAGTATTTCCCTTTCTGTGAATCATCTCTGATTTTCGATTGTATCAACACAATGCTATTCTTTCGGTAGACGTATTTCATTTATTGTAATTTACAATGACTTCAATCAGTGAAATTGTCGTTTCAATGATAACACTTGACCGATCATGTATATAATCGTTCATTGGTATATTTTTTAAAATTTTGTCAGCATTTGCCGATTTGCTTTTTTGTCCGTTGTATTTCTTTCCTTCTTTTATGGGGGGAGGAGGCTTTGGGTCCGCCAATGCATTCCTTTTTGTGGCTTAAATTTGTATATGATTAAATATTAACACTGTTAGCATGGGATTCATTAGTTTTAAATCTTACCTTTCAGGATGTCCGAGAAGGCTCTGTATAAAGATGGCCTCTTGCTGCATAGCATGTGATCACCAATGACTTACATTATACTCATGGATAATGATCACCCTTAGGACAATGTAAATTCTGTAAATTTTGCTGCCTTTAAAAGTCCCCATAGCAGGAGCAAGTCATCATATCGGGATAATCACACTTTCAGTTAATCGTGATTATTGTAAACAGATAAACATCGTAAACTTCTAAGCTTTTTCAATCATTTTTGCGATTGCTAATCACTTTTACACATTTTAAAGCCATTTTATTGTATCTTGTATCGTTCTTTGAAGGCTCTGCACATGGCCTGTTCAATTAAAAGTCATCTTTTACCCACCAGTTGTTTACTTTAAGATATGACCCCTTCTACACAGAGCAATTTTCAGCTGAATGTCAAATGTAGAAAATCGCGCTTCTTTTTCAACCGATCGAGTCAAAACTGAAACTAATCGTAACTCACGGTTCATTCGCATTCTTCCGCAGTTCAGGCGATTTATTTATTTTTACTCGAGTTTTCCTAGGCTACTTGTGGTATTTTCATTTCTTCCGATTGGCTGTTGTGATTTCTACGCAACTCGATCGAAGTGCTCTACAATGGATAAACAAAAAAATAATCATGACCAAATCCGCTCGACGAGGGAGCATGGTCCCACAGGAACCGTCGAATAACTTATTTAAAAGTGATAAATTGATTGCAACATTTCCTCAATGGGTCAGAGGAATCTAAAGATTATCAATAATCTTTAAGTCTTCCGCAAGGTAGAGCGGGAATCATTTGTATTCTTCCGCTGTGGTTACGGTACACATCTTCAGTTTCCAAGAATAAACACTGATCCGAAACTAAATGTTTGGCAACGTGACAATTATTTTTCACATTCGCTTGTGAGTGAAATTTTGGAACAGATCATGACAGGACGGATAATGCATGCACTGTAAGTACCTCCCGTTGTTCCATACAAAGCCTTAGAAAAGTTTTCTAAGGCTTTGTATGGGACAACGGGAGGTACTTACAGTCCACGCGTTTTTCCGTCCTGTCATGATGAAAAACAAAGATTGGAAGGAGGCCAGGAGAACTTAAGCGTTTTTGTGGGTAATTTTATTTACAAGTGGATAATCGTGTTCCCTGTGACTATTTCACATGATTTACAATTTTATAGCTCCTTTCTGTACGACCAAGATATACAAGCGTCATGATATCCGTTTTTACAGTCTCCTTCACTCATATAAGGGGTGATCACCACCTCCTAATACACTCAGGTGTAAATTTGTGTTTCTAGGTAGCCTAAGACATCATGATTATGTCATTAAATTTTAAAATTAGAGATTCACGGAATACGCGAATATAGACGTTCCTGTTTGACAGTAAGAATTAAAAGTGAAAACGCAATATGGACGAACACCAATTCGGCAACGTCACCAGCGTGTCATAACAAGACAGCCGGGTTTTCAGTCAATCGAGTCACAACTGAAGGTTATTTTCAAAGGAGCCACAAACTCTGAAGCGCTTTCACAAAAAGGTAAGAATCCCGCTGAAAGCCATCCGTCATTGAGATCTCTTGTATCTAACGGCTGACATGAAAGAGACTTAACGCCATTTTCTGAAAATGGACCGGGAAACTATCAACATAGGTAATAATCTGATACCAATCAAAATTAATCATACTCAGAAGAGCTCATCCAAGAAACACTCGATGACAAATCGAATATTTTAAACTGAGAATCTCTAGAATCCTATCTCTCTTTATCAATGATTTTATGTGAATAACATTAGGTGGACGTAGCAGCCTGATAAATTTGTTATTTCAAACTTACAAACTTAACCACCACTACGAACCAGTTCAGCGCGCATTTAAAGGTCGTAACTTTTAAAATAAGTTAGGCCGCTAAAATTTTGATTGATGAAACGACGAAGGAGAGTGAGGATTATATTCCATGGAGACTGACTAATTAGATACTTCATGTTTTTTTTTTTAAACATTCGGGTTGACTACAGATGTAAACATATTACGTAGCGTTTGCATTCGGAGCTGCATATGTTAATATACTGAGCTACCTCTTAAACATTCCTTTGTGAATTATAAAAAAGGACAAATTACTGCAATCTGTCTCAGCTCCGTTTACTAAAAGTGATTCCACCACCTTTAGCATAAAATCGAATTCGTGATCTCTTCATGTTGACCCACACCACGGTGTTCGGACATTGTTCCCACAATCGTCTTGATAGTGCCGGCAAAGAATTGTATAAGCCGAGCGCTAAAACAACCATCACTAAGAGTTTCGACAGATGAAACAAAACTTAAATTGAAAAACAACATATCTATCAAATTACTCATTAAGAAAACAATTCGCAAAGAAATGAATTATAAAAGCCAGGAATTTTTAGCATTCAGCCATTTTTGGAAAATGCTTGTGGCTAAATAATTTTCATTGTTGAGCGACCGTAGATAATTGTTCGTCATTTTAAGCTTTTCTATATCGCTGAGTCACTCAGTAATTGCGTTGCTGATGATGACGAGACAGTTTTTGACCCAAGTTGCAGTCACGCTCCAGGAACCACGAAAAGTTTATTGTCGTAACCAATTGGGGAATTGAAGAAACATAAAGTTGATAAATTCGCTTCCCTACAATCGTTTTAGGTTCTAGTGTAACCCTGTTTTTAGCAGCGACAATTCTTGCAAAGAGACCCATTCAACCAAAATAAGTCAGAGACTCTGCATTAAATCAATGGTTTATTGACTTTGTTCAGAAAAACATCCTTTCTCGTAGTGGGTTTGTAAACAATCTTTTGTGGCTACGCAACAAAAGCAAAACAACATTTCCCAAAGTGTGATGAACAGCTTGAAAAGCTACCGCCTGTTAAGTAGAGCGTGAATTGACGCGTTTGCGAAACAATAAAACTGACATCATCGTCGAGTGTTTACTTTGTAATGGTCTTTCAATAGAAAGCTGCGAAAATCTGCTGGGGAAGCTAATACAAGTTTCACTCTCTAATTTTTCCGGTGATAGAGAAGGTTATTTTCGACTGAGTAAGTATTTCATAAGAGCCTTATGTCACCTATACATGAAAGATACGATTGGTTTTCGTGGAAGGCGATGAGTGACAGATCACGTGGTCGGTCCAATATGCTAGTTGTGATTAGTGGGCTGAAACGAAACACTGTTGCTATACCCAAAGTCTTTTCATAACAAGTTTCATTTGAAGATAACTCCCGCGTTGTTCAGCACAAAATTGATATTAACAATCTCAGGTAAGGAAAAAAGTTTCAAAGTTGTACGGCAATACTTGAGAAAAGATAATGAATTCTTGCTAGAGATAGCAGAGCATCGCCGTAGACTCATCATACAACTCGAACAGAAAAAAAAGAAGTAAACATCTGGTGGAAACGCCGGTCATAACAACTTTTTATAGTCCACCACAACGCTCGAACGGATCATTGCAGTCGTAAAGAAAAGTAGGGAAATAATAATCGCAAAGCTATCCCATGTCTTTATTAATGTTTTCGTCTCAATTTCTGAGCGATTAGGCTTGCCTGGAAAAATAATTATATTCACGAGTGAGAAGATAGTTTCAATGATGCAGGGAACTTAATAAGCTAGTGATGTGCTCTATTTGCACGAATCGCTCTTCTTTGATCAATATCGCTTGATGCCGAGAACAGGAACCTTCACAATCGGTTTGTTTGATCCGAACTACGAAAAGGAAAAAAAAAGGAATATTTCCTTATCTAAAACATTCCTAACCTAGTTTATTATGGATATCTTTATTGAAAGTATGAAAACATAATAATCTCTATATTGTTACCCAATCAATTGTTTTCTACTTGCGACACTGTTAATCCTCAGCATTACCGGTTTTATGAAGTTTTTCTCAAGTTTCTCATCGGAGATACCTTAGTGAATCGCTCTTAATATCGATAAACTTTCGTACAGCACTTGTAGACGAGAGATATCTTTTCATTTTCAAATTTAAGGTTAAAACTGACCTATACCGAATGCAGCTTTAAATTTTTTTCTTCTCGTTTAAAAAGTATTAATGAGAGTAGCTAATAGTTCTCGAAATGAGCGGATTAGCAACTGAACAGCTTTCTACTTTCAGCGGAAATATCAGACATTTCAGTGACCCTCTCTTTGCAATGTTTTGCGTCAGAGGCAATTCTTTGAAAAAAAATATCTCAGTTCGGTGATTAGACCCTTGGAAACGTTCAAAATATCGTCAGGTCTTCATCACTTGAATATCTATATTTCATTGGGAGAGTCCTGGACATGAGCATTGACAGTCGCGCTTCAAGGTCTTTGCGGTGGCAATACAAAGAAAGCGCCCTCTAAGCTATTCAGTGTTGAAGCGACCCTGGGATTTAGCTAGATTTTTTGTAGCTGGCGATAGGCTTGTTTAGCCGACGAAATAATCCTGATTCAGTTCTTACTTTAAAGCTACTAAATTTCTCCTGATACAGCTTTGCTTGGGGAGTGACGTCTTTTGAAATTAGGCTTCTTCAGTGTGGTATTTACACAACTTGACATGAATCGATTCCCTGCTCACCGAAAAGACGGAGATCCCGATAAAGATATATAAACGCACAACCTGCTCGCGAGCGTTCTTTTTCCATTTTCCATATGTGGCGAATATTGAAAATCGATACAAAACTGGCCAGAAATCATAAACGTATCGCTTAGAGTAGAAAGGTGCCGCATTAAAGGCTATAAAACTCATAAGGAAATCAAACATTTTATTCTTTTCCAATGATTCATTGTTCAAATAAATCAAATTATTATCTTTTTCAGCCATGGGACACCACGCTGAACCAGAATCGACCGGAGAGCCTGAGTCCGAGCCTAAGACTATTATGCCAGAGATAATGACCAATCAGGAAGCGTTCCTGATGTACGGAATCTTTATCTTCGCTCTGGCTGTCTTCTGTGTCGTGTTGCTGGTTCTGTTCATCATGATGAAGAAACAGTAAGTGTAGATCGTAAATAAGACTTCCTATTCAAGCTCAAATACCAATTCTCCCTTAACCCTTTCATCCCTATGAGTGACCAGCATCTAGTTTCTCCCTACAGTATTACCCCTAAATCACCCATGAAGGCCACAAGAATAAAGAAAATGATCACCGGCCAACTAAAGAAGCTCTTTATTTTTGAATAAATGTGTAGAGAATATGGAGAAATGCATACTGATTTTAGGTGTAAAAGGGTAAAGTTAGGCCTTGAGCAGGGATGTGTTTGCACACCAAGAGAGAAACTCTGAGCGGAAAATGTTAAAAAAGAAAAAAGATTCCTTAGCGTGAGTTTCTAAAGGCAGTTGTATGCACGTTGCTTTTGAAATTTTTATCATTGAAAGAGTGCTTCCTTAGTTATGAATTTTTTGAAATCTATGTTATAGTATCATTCGTAAGCAAGAAAGCCTTTATAGTACCTATTTATGAAAACTTTTATTTCAATTTTGTACAGAGTTCGTAACCTTACCGAGAAAATGGGATATGGGCAAGGTCATATGCAGATGGGCATGGCGGAGAAAAAAGGTTTGCTAAAATTTTCAGTTTACTACTGATTTAGTGACAAAGGTGAAAACGTGGTAATTCATAACAATCCAACAACCTAACAAGCACTTAGATACCAGTAAAACGCAATTATAGGACCTTACCTACAACTCTATTGGAAACTGGTGTCCAGGCCCTTAGCCTGATCAGATCACTTAATGGTTTCGTCCCATATCATTTGGAGGAATTAAGTTTTATCGAAGTAATATGACAATACAGTAATATAATGAATGGGTTATAGGTTTTAACGAAAGACTTTGTTTTTGGCAGGTTATATTGCTTGAAGATTTTGACCTACAACTGGAGTGTTTGCCACAATTTGCTGTGTAAATAAACTCCGAGTAGATTACACGCGTGTTGTGTTTGTGCAACCAGATAAAAATTGATGAATTCTTGTAACAGGTACCATAATCAATTTAACCAAAAAACCGAAAACCAGAGTTTCCATAGTCAACTCCAGTGACTTTACTTCTAATTCGATGATACAAACTTGTCTGACGACGAGTTACTTTATCATTTTCACTCTCATATCATTCGTGTAAGTATTGCAAATGTTCACGTTTATATATATATCCGCTATGGCACAAAATAGATAATTAGAGAAATAAAATTTTCAAGTTCACTCGTGTCGTTAGCACTTTGTATTGTTATTGCTCGGCTGTTAAAAAGAGAAATCACAAATTGTTTGGTTTACCAATACAACTTCAGCACCCCTCGATCCGGATGCCGACCCCAGATCTTGATGAGTAGGCGTCTCAATCTACACTTCGGAAAGTTGGATTTAATTTTACTGGTGATTTTATTCGTACTCAAATCTCCCATATGGCCATACTATGATGACAGTTTTTCTCAGTTTACAGTGACTTAGTCTATGCACGTTTAGCTAAGCCAGCAACTTTGTAGCAGATGAAACAGTTCTCAATCTTGCTTGAAGCAGCCAACTGACGTTAGAATGAAATTTGCACGTGAAAATAACATTTTTGGTGTGTATCTCAATTGCTGTGTCTACTGTGCAGACGAACGTCATCAAAGTCACAAGTTGATATTGTATCTCGTAAAAAGTAAGGTATTATGAAGTCAGTTGCGTCTCGCCTCAATTCCTTTTCCTGCTACAAAAAAGGCGGCGCTGTTCTCGGTTCCCTCAAAGCCTGTATCCCCGCTGGAGCAGAATACCGTACCCATATTTTTACCCAAGGGGACTATTTCCCAACCACTAAGGCTAATCCTTATCTCGCTCTCTTGCTCACAAATACAAAAATTAGCAATAGCTCACATAAAAAATAAAAAAAAGAGTTGACAAATTATATTTCATCGTGAAGTTACAACTCATTTCCAATTCTTAAAAAATTTCTTATTGGAAAGTTATTAATTTTTATGCCTTTTGAATCCATGTCTCTCAAAAAAAATGTTAACGATTTATTTCCTCCCCCCCACGCCTGCCGCCGCTGAAAGTCATTTCTTCAATAACTGACCCATCAGACAACCAAGAAAATGGGAGATTTTCGACGATCATTGATGTTGTTGAACTAGAAACTAAACTAGGAGGCACCCAGATAAAAGCTATAAAGTATAGCCTCAACAATTTACATTCTATGGAGTCACTGAATAGTGTTATTCCTCGGCCTTGTATCAAGTTCTTCCGAAATAAAACATTACCGATATTAGCAAGCTAATCAACAGGGAGAGCTAGGAAAAGGTTTTTCAGCAAGCTTAGAACATCATTGGAAAGTCACTGAAGTATTGAGAAACTTACCACCTCTCTTATTCCATTCACTGAAATATAAATATTGTTTCATCTGTCTTTATTAATTTGATTTTTTTTATTCGCAAATTTAACGGGAAGACTGGGAACAAGTTGTCCTTTCGTCGGCCACGAATACAAAACACCCCCAGCAGACACGTAGGGAACGAAGTTTGCTACGAGATCGAAATACCGCTAAATTCCACTTGAGAGAGCCTAAATTACCGCCTTTTCACGAAAATTAAAAGTAGGTGAGGTATTTCAATACACTTTTGAGGTTACTGAAGTTTTTCAGCGTCAAAAACGTCATCTGAATCGTTATACTAACGAGAAACAATGGACGACAACGTTGGCGTTCCGAGGACAGGCGAAGGATTATCGGTAGTGCCTTCGTTATCTGAAGTAAGCGAACAGATCGCCATCGCCGAGCACATCCCGACTGAACACGAAACTACCACAACTGCTGTCTTCCATGCAGGCGAAGAGGCTTCGAATACGAATGTCGGTGGGCATCCACAGTGTGAAGTGCAAGTGGTGAAAGTCGGGGATGGCAATGTTAGTATCAGTTTCGCTACCCCTGCTCCGGCCGTGTCACACATTCAAGCTTCTCAAGCCTCTTTACAGCCCATTCAGGAGGTCATCGCAGACAGTCCGGCGCATTCCACTCGATCATCCAGCCCAAATCTTCAAGAATCGCAAGCTGTGACAACCATTCAACAAGCAGAACAAGATGAAATATCTGGGAATCAACACGCCGACGATGGTTCACCTCTGGCGCGTCAGAAGTTCGAAACCCAGGGGAAATCTGCGTGGGATGCAGCGTTGAGTACAGAGATACTCATCGTCCGCTGTAGAAACGAAACGGCTGAGTTATTTAAGACAAAACTTGGATCAGGAGGTCGTGGAAAGTGCATTAAGGTAAAAATTAGAGCAGCACGCTCGTTTTGGACTGATTTTCTGCTTCGCAGGAACTCGGATCTTTGATCTCACACATTTCGTGCAATAAAGATGTAAAATGTTTGAGCTTCCGTTCTTACGTATTGAAGATTGTAATGGTTTACAGAACCTTTCAAATCGGCAATATCGCTTCATGGCTGTAAAATACGCAGGCACAAATTTCTTGTTATTGGTCTGTATTGTTTTTATAGTTTAAACGTTTTCCTTGCATGCTTTTGTTTTTGTTTTTGTTTTTTCATTTTGGTCTATTTGTCTTCTTCAGCTTGTTCATCCCCCTTGCAAACAACTTACGTCTCCTTTTACTGTCATATTGATGTGGGTGACCGTGGTTCGCTAGTACGTCATAGGCTTGCAAAAGTGCAGCTTATTACACAAATGCAAAGAGGAGAGAATAAAAGAAAGAAAGAGTGTTAAAGCCCAAAATAAAAACATGAATTTAGTGAGTCCTTATAGCAAATTTAATGACTGCTTAAATGAGCTAGTGGGTTGTAACAGTGATTTAGGGAAATGTTTGGTTCAAGAAACTGTTGGAAATTGTCTTTTTTTTCTCTGTGTTCTGTTACTGACAGTATCAAGACCAATGGATGACACCATCAGAGTTTGAAGCACGTTGTGGAAGGGCATCTTCAAAGGACTGGAAGCGCAGCATACGTTATGGTGGTCGAACCCTCCAGTCTTTGATTGAGGATGGAATTCTCACTCCTCATGCCATTTCCTGCACCTGTGCAACTTGTTGTGATGATGACACTCTGGTATGTTGAATGCACAGATCATTCTCGTAAATACATGTAATTATTTATTATGTATCAAAGTAAGATGTATAAATTAACGATGCGAGGAAGAATTATTGATAAAGGGATCGTGGCTACAGTTTGTTTAAATTGGAAAAGTAGACTGAAATAGGACATTAAGGCAGTGGAGGTGTGAATAATACAATATGCATGAGCACTGTTTATCCCAAATATCTGAAAATGTACATGTACACTAAGTGTGTTTACCAGAAGATTACTGTGCACTGTTTATGCAGTTGAGAAAACAGTTTTGAACTGGGTACCCATGGGAATGGAGAAGAACTCTTACCTATCAGTGTGGTATTCCAGAGTCCATTCCTAAACCTTTTATCACTTTTAGATTTCATTTGTGGTTGGTTCTCTTCCTTTCTCTAACAGTTTTTCTCTGGGTTCTCTCTTTTTCATTCCTATGCAAAACCAACTCTCCAATCTGCAAAAGTAATTGTTGTAATGAGAAACAAGAAACTGTACTCTACAAGATGTAAACATTGATTTTATTTGTGCAGTACAAAAATGAAAGGTAAAAATATCATTCTAATCTTTGTTAGGCTGGTCCAATAAGACTGTTTGTTCCATATAAACGTCGCAAGCGTGAGTCATCACAATCTGGATCACCAATTCTAAAGAAGAGTTTGTCTCTCAGTTCTGAGAACTCTCGACGAGATGGTAATTAATTAAGTTGTGCATTATAAAGTTTTTAAACATATGTAATTATACTTGTGTTTGCTCTCAGACCTGGACATTTAAAAGATTTGATGACAGAGATGCACATATTCATGTAAACACAGGAAAAAATTTTAAAGATTGCAGGTTAATGCAAATCAAAGCTAAAGCTCTAAAACCACTTTTGTACAGTTGTATGTGAAATGCAATCTTTAGTAGTGCATGGTTGCCTTCTTTTCTCTGATAAAAATAATTCTATGTTATTGCTTGTTTTTACACATTTCTTTTTTTAAGCATAGCAATTTCAAAATACAATGTGTACAGATATAAGGATAAGCTGTATGTGTACAGATTTTGATTGTGAAATGTTTTTGGAGACAATCAGCTTAGCAGTTTTATTATAGAGCAATTGTTTCATTGTTTAAGTTCGTACTTCTTTGTTATAATCATCATTCTTTTCAATATCTTTTACCATAGCCCATGGATTCATGATGCGGTCTGTTAGGTAAGAATTCTTTACACACTGGTATATTTAACATGTACCTGCTGTGTGTAGGAGTGTAAAATTTGTAGCTCACATTTGTATCTTCAGAATGAACAAATATATGTTCTGTAGCAATTTGGTAGGAAAGTGAAACATTTACAACATGTTTTATTATAAACATGAAATCGACTTGTCTTAAGTTGACAAAGGTCCATGCTAATAAATGAATGAATGTGTTTTTGTTTCAGTGTTGACTCAGCATCTGGTGCTTTTGCTACTAATGAGGATGGAACAGTCATGGACACTGGAGGTAATAAACAGACAGCACAGTTAGTATTGGCAGAAGAATGCTACCGAGGTTTTGTCTTTAATTGTTAAGTTCATAATGTCTTCAGATTTGATAGACTTCATGGAATGCATGCGTGTTCAATATATCCTGCAAATTCCAACAAGTGAAAATCCTGAAAATAGTTGAGGATTCTTTATAACCAGGCCTACACTTTGTTACTAAATGTTTCTATTTAACAGGTAGATTGCATGTTTGAATTCAAGATTTCTTTCACAACTATCATCCTTAGAAGTCAAGAGCAGATAAGCAAATTTATTTTTTATTAAAAATGAACCATGCAAGCTTATGATTTTCACTATCTATCATGTAATAGAAAGTGAGTGGAGAAGCCAATGAGTCTGAAACATTTGTGATCAAATGGTTTTAGATTTATAATAAGATCTGATAGACATTGTGGAAATAGAGATTTAACTTAGGTAGCCTCTGACTTACCAATGTAATTGTTGAATCACTCTTTTTTCCTTTAACTAACAGGTGAATGGTTTGCCACATTTTTTCTTTAGATTTATCTAGTGGTCTGGTGACAGTCAGCAGCTGTGTAACGAGTGCAGTGCCACCTCAGACTCCTGCCACTCCTCTTACACCTATGATGAGTCCTTGTCCCCCAATTATGACACAGGCAGCAGCAGTCAGACCTGAAGGGCAACAGACCATCACAGTTACTTTACCTGTTACACCTCTCCCAACAGGAGATGCAGTCGTAGATCAGAGAAGACATTGGTGGCATATTGAAGAGGTAAATAAACAGATGCATTGGAATGTACATGTAATTAATGATGTTTAACCAGGTAGCTGTTATAATTATAAAATTGTCTTACCTTACAGGTGGGGATGGTTTTTCTATTTTTAATTGTGTTGTTCAAATATTTTATTAAGTATTTAACTTACATGTTAAAATAATCATACTTCCAATGATTAGTATGGGTACAATATTTGATAAAAACTACTTGTATAGTACATATTGTACCTACCTAATGAAGATTCCCCACGTATACTGTGAATGAAATGAAAGTGAAATGCATTTCCAGTCTCATGCTGTATTTATATTAGTTATTAAAAGCTGTAGAATTGGAAATTTTTTGAGGCAGGATCTTTCATTCCATTTTGTGATATCAAAACTGCAAGTTTTCAAAGCAGAGATTAGGACATTTTATCATCATACTGAATATTACTTTAATTGTATGATTTGTAGATGGTGAACTCTTTGTTGAATACAGCTCAGCAGTTGAAGGGAATGATAGAACATGCTAAGCTGCAAGCAGAAGCATCAAAGGATGCAGCCATCACTCAGGTCAAACTTCAGGCAGAAGCAGAAAAGAAAGAGGTTGGCACAATAGGATTTCTTTTAAATCTACTACTCTACATAAAATCCTTGAAACATCTTAGTACGCTTTGCTGTTACTGTCAATATGCTGTCTGTATTTTGTGTTTGGTTAATTTTGACATAATTGCACTAGTCATAAAATCACTTTATCTAATTCAAGAACATCTCAAATAACATTTCCAGATTGTAAGAGATTCTAAATGAAACAGTTTTTGCAAAGGATTAAGATATGACTTGTGCTCTCCAATATCCTAAAACAAACATGTGGCAATAGTTTGGTATGATAAGGTACACTGTATGCACAGTGTATAGGTGCATGTGCTGGCATACATGTGGCTGTATGCACAGTGTATAGGTGCATTTGCTAGCAAGCGTGGAGCTCTACACACAGTGTATAGATGCATGTGCTGGTGTATATGTAGCTCATCATGTCTGTCTTAAAACTCTGTTGTGGAGTGATGATTCGTGTTGCAGATTTGATTGAAGAATTTGGATTTCATTTCAATTTAAACCCAAAGAAAGATTATATGTTCTAAATAATTTTATTATCTGGACATCACATTTTTCTATGTAATAGAACTACAAATTTATTTTTTCATAGTTTCATATACTTTATGTTTAGTTATTGTTAATGTGAACAACATCTTTGTAGGCCTTGGCACAAGCTCGCATGAATTCTCTGATGCAGTTTTCCCGGGCATTAAATGATGCTCGAGTGGAGAAGGAAGCTGCTATAGCACAAGCTGTGGCACAAGCAAAAGCTGAGAAAATGGAGGCTGCTGCTGATGAACGGCAGGAACAACTTATCAAGGTAACAGGCAAGACAACACATAGCTTCTTTGAATGACAATGTGTGTGATTTATTTATTTATTATACAGTATTGGTATATTTGCTTTGGTGACTATAGAGATACTTGCACTCTGATTGGTCAAGGATGCATCATATCTCATTCTAATCCCCCCATACAAGGTGGTTATAGTTGGGATGCTAAATTTAAAAATGGCTGCTTTGCATTTTGTCAATATTAGGCTGAAAGTGGTAATGCAATAGAACAAACTAAAATTCAGAAGAACACAAAAGATGCCACTCAGTTTGATATAACTCTCTTTAAAAGAATACAATGAAGTTTTTGCCACTGGAAATGAATAAACCTGTTGAATTATAGTGGAAACTGACTGCCTACTTGTATCCTAATATGAGTAATCTAAACAATTGGAACAGAATGGTATCAACAAAAAACAAATTTTCAGAATTTAAAAGCACCTGGGCAATTGTACTAAAACAATTATTTGCCTCTGGCTCAGTGATTATTGTTGAACAATCTCCTCAACTTTATATTAGGGATTATTCAACAATAGTCATTTGGCCTTTGCAAATAATTGTTTATTGATCGATTCAATAATTTGAACTGTCACTGTCACCAGTCACAGATTCACATGTTCGTGAATGTGCTACTTAAGCATAGACCACTAATTTACTGGTGAAATACCTTACATGTGATGTTTGGAGAACACAAGAAAAGTTGGTCAATCATGAACCAGACCCAAGTGATTTGCAAAATTTTCAAGTAACTTGTATATATTAAATTTATTTGAAAGTAAGAAATATGAATACAGTATTTTTAAAAGAGCCACTAATAGTTTTCCCACAGGGATGTTAGTTTTCCCACTGGGATGTTAGCACTCTTTAACACAGCATCATCCCTGTTCCTCCAAGTTACCTCTGCACTATCTCTGCTCCCCTTAGAAAGGAGGGGCTTTCTTCTTTACAGTTTTTGTCAAACAACTGTTGCCTTGATACAAATTGCTAATAGGAGTTTTTGTTTTCACAGTCCCTCAATGGTGGTGAAGGTGAAATAGCAATGGAAGAAGACCCCTCAGTTGTTGAGGAAGGAGAAAAGAATGGAGTGGAATAGAACCAGATCAAGTTGAAACTAACCTACCTTTAAACTAAACTGAGAAATGAAGAACCTCTCAGTGATACATGTGCATGTATTGTGGAATGCTTAACAGACTGAGAGTTGCTTTTGAAGCTCCAATGAAATTGCCTAAGAAGTGTCAGGAGTACTGCTGAGAGGAAGTTTCCCAGATTGGTTGATACAAGAATTATTCACCTGTGACAGCATTTCTTGATTTCATTCATCATCCAAGCATTGTGCTCATCACTTAAATTCTACTTTACATGTACCTTTGTCATTTTTTCATTAGGTTGATCTGCCCTTGACAGTCTACCTTAGGAAAAGTATGAACTACCTTTGCTTCTGCAATTTTTTCATGTAGTAGCATAGACAGTGCTGTAGTTTCTCAAGACATTTGGCAATGTCATTGAATAACACCATACAACCCTTTTACGTAGTTCTCTTTTCAATTTGAGCACTGCAAAAGAAAATGAAAGTATTCATAATGGCCAATAAAGTAAAAAGAAAACATCACAAGGAGCTTATTAGAGGAATCAATGGATAAAGTGAAGCAGAAGCAATGCAATTGGGAATAACTTTTGGACACTCAGTTGAAAACTGCTCAAATTGTTTTCTACAAAAGGTAGTGAGCTATCCAGTTATTTCTCTGGTCATTAGTGTTTTTCACCTTTTAAACAGAGATGGGGGCCAAGGGTATTTATCGTTATGTTTGAGTTCACAGTAAGGAGCAAACATGCTTCTCTCTCTCTCTTTCTTTCCCCCTGGAAAGGATAGAGAGAGAGAGAGAGTGTGCCTGGCAAGAAGCTTCACATACAGCATGACTGATTAGATTTAGACCGGGAGCCTCAGTTGTCCACTGTTGTAAATATTTGTAGCTAACTGGGTTTGAGTCCTTCCAGTTGGCTTTCTTAACTCGTGTCATTACACTGCTGAGGATAGGCAAACCATACACATTTTGTGACTGCATATACATTTATGTATGTTTGTATTTGTTGAATTTGTAAAATAATTACATTGGATCTTTATAAAATGTGTATCTTGTTGGTGGTCCTCACTTACATTGTACCAAAAAAATGCCACTCAAATGCCACTCAAATGCCACTCAAAAGCAAAACCTTCCAAATTAACTTCCTTTAGTTATCACCTCAATCAATTCCTTGATACATTTCTTGTGAATTTAGTTCTTCTTTGTCTCAAACACAAATGCATGTCTTCCCACTTCCCACCCTCTTCTTCCCCTCCCCCCTCCTCCCTTCCCCCTCCCCTCTCCCATGCAATTTGGGCATCTCATGAATAAGTACCTAGGAGCCAGGTGTTGTTGCTGAGCAGGGTTTTATTTATCTAAAAGACTATTTATTAATTTTTGTTTTAATCTCTCTTTAATTTTTAGCTCAGTGCCAGAGAAAAGGTATACATATATTTATTTGTATACCTCCATGGTAGAATTATTATTGAAAATCTCAGTAATGTTGACTTTCCATTTAAAAAAAGAGAAAATGAGGTCAGAAAAGTGACATGAAACGTCTTCAGCTACCCTGTAAAGTATTCATGAAAGTATTACGCCACTATTTGGTGTGTGTTTGGTCTGCTTTTCGTGCTGCAATTTTTTCCCTCCAATATCTTTTACTTTCCGGTTCTGGTTTTTTATCTGGGTTTCCATCTGAAGAGAAAAACTTTGTTTCTAGTGTCCAGGGCCTCACTCTCTGCACAGCCAAGACACGTCCCATCAATCTTTGCGGATAAACATTATGGCGGCTGTGCCTCGAGCCATGCGGAGGAGAGTTCGGTCCCGCTCAACGTACAATGTACGTGATTTTGCTTTTTGAAAAGCTTTTTTTCTTAATTTTAACCGCACAGAACATTTTCTCATATCTAGTCGGATGTAACATGACTTAATTCACTTTTTTGATGGCTGAAGTCTGGAAACATTCCGGATAGTGCATCAGCGATGACCTCAATCATAAAGACTTGCTGGCAGGTAAGATTTCCGTATTTGATTATCAGAGACATGGTCAAATTTATTTTCAAATTCAGCATTTAAGTCACTCAAACTAGTGTATTAAGGAGCTTAAACACGGATGCTATTGTGAAACTGATTGTAACCGGACTTTGAGAGTTGTTTTCTTGTTTAAAGGTGTTTTACATATAACCAGTATTACTTGTATCATGATTCTTGCCGCCGTCCACGAGTAAAAAACGTCGGTACTTAAGTTTCCCGGATAGCATTCTGGAAACCGAACGTGCTGTGTTGTTTGAAACAATCCTTTTAAAATTGGGTGTCAATGTAGTCGTTTGAAGGGGAGATCATGCTTGTTCTCTTTGTGACTCAATGCATGGTTGAATAGCTAATGCTGTCGTTTATTAGGGTAAAATTTACCCTCTTCTCGTAAACTTTTTTAGTGCATATTGTTTTTGGTAATGGAACAATTAGATTTTACTCAGTTGTCAAGGTTGCTTTTATTTTGAATTGAGATAGACAAAATAATCCACATTGTGACAAATAGCTTCCTGCCTCATGTCTTGTTTTAATTTCTTCTTCTTTCTGTCTACTGTTCTGTCTTATTCCATGATGTATCTTCTTTAACAATTGTGAAGAAACCCAGCATAAAATGAATGTTAGACATGAGATTTTTAAATCTCTTCAGGATCACTTGGCAGTTCCTCATCAACTTATAATAGTTTGGATGGTATAGGTTGTCTAGACTTTTTAAATTTTCAGAAAAATTAATGACTACCAGTCATTTACTCAGTTGAGAACTGTGACTGGCAGTTGATGTCACTCAATTTCTAAGTATTCTGAGCCAACTTTAACTTAGCATTACAAATGAAATTTATAAATCTCCTCGAAATCACTTGTCAGTTCCTCTTTGACAGAGAGTATTTTGGATTGTATAGGTCCTTTTTTCTTATTTAAGAACCATAACTGGCAGAGGACCTTACATAATTACCATGAAAGTGTCAATATTCTAAGAAAGTGCAAACTAAGTGTTTGACATGAGAAAAATACCAGAATGCCAGTCATTTGGTTGTTAGAAAACTTTTATTGACTCCAGGTCATAAAACTAGTGCAAACAATTAACACAAACAAAAAAAACTTTACAGTTTTCAACAAAATATAGCTTAATTCTAACCTTAAATCACAAAATTACCATAAGATGTCTTTTTGTAATACATTTGCTTCCCTTTTATGCCCATTTCATTATTTTTTCACAATCTTCAAAGATCATGTGCTCAAAAGTTTGTTTTTAAGCTTGAGGTGTTTATTACATGTATCTCCTTTACAAACTCCATTTCTTTGGTTGCCAATTTCTATATAACTATAGTCTTTTGAGTGCTGTTTTATCTGTAAATATGAAATTTTGGCAAAAGAAGAAGCAGTTTCACCTATAAGATGTGGTCTGAAGCACATACTTTAAGCAGCTATTTTGAATTCTTCTTTACCCATTTCAAACCATGTGACCACATAGCTTAAAAGGTCTGTTGTAACTAATGTGGGTGGTTTATCACATTTTCTCTTTGTTAGAAACCTAAGGTTTTAACACTACATTTAAGGAGGTGATAAAATCTGGTCAATGAAAGTCAGCATAGGACAAGGTCCAAAACATTGTTGTAGCTCCAACCTGAGTTCTGATTTATTGTTCATTCAAATGCTCGCTGGAATTGTACAGAAGATGATTTCATCAACTTTTCTACAATTCCAGTGGATATTTGTTTCAGAAACATTTAGTTGGTTACATTATGTCTTATCTAACATCACACTAACTTCTTGTAAAAAAGAAAATTGTATATATTAAATAAATATTATAAGAAATAATGTAGAAAGAAAATTATGATTTGAGTCATCTTCATATAATTAGCTAAAGCCTATTAAAAGTAATTTGTTAAACAAGCAACCGACTCAGAATTTAAAATGTCTGGAGGTAAAGGGTTCCACTTATGGACCACATATAGCTATTGGAAAAACATAAAACTTAAAAATATCTTAATTAGTTTTTTGATATTCTATATTTGATTGCATGGCTTTCATTAGAGAATTAAATATACGTAATTACATAGTTACAGTACATGTTAATTATTATTTAACAATACAAATGTACATGTTTTCATGTGTATAGGTGGCTTGAGTGCTATTTTAAGTGGGTTGCAATTGCATGTTAAAAGGAAACTATTACAGTACTTTGGCTTTTACATATTATATACATGTATAATCTAATAATATTATTTTAACTTAATGGGATAACTTCAATATTACAAAAGAAATCAACCTACAACATCATCTGAGGACTAAAACTAAGAAGTTACCTAGGGAATATTTCAGGATATAACATGTTCACAGCTGCAAAATTAGCTAGAACTAGTTAAAAATTTCAGAAAAGCTAGACCTTTTGATTGATTTTTTGATTGTCAATATAAGAGTCTTCTTAAGTAAAATTTCAGATCTTTTTGTTTCTTTTTTAAATTGTTTTTTTAAAGATTTCTTAATTTTAATGGCCTTTCCAAAATTTTTTTCTAATTCTAGAGAAAGAATGCAATTGAATTGAGAGTCTAGAGCTTTGTTTATAAAAGTTGTTAGAAGTAGAAGATTGGGTGTTGTAAGATTGGATCTTAGAAATATCTCGGAAGAGTTCTAGTATGCTACGTGGTGCATTTCTTTGTCTGAGTAGCTGCAAGTTCATAGTAGGAGGGTTGCAACCATGCAACATGAAAACACCAGCATGAGTGAATAGAGGAATTGCACTGTGGTTGCAGTCAGGAAAATAAATAAAATGGAGAGCAGGGTATTGGAGATTGAGAAGCTTGTGAATGTACAGTCCACATACTTGGCCCCATGCTATTAGCCCATATGTTAGATATGATGCCATTAAAGAGAATGATATATGCCTAAGAAAGGATGTGTTTGTGCAAAATATCATATCGTATATGTAGTGAGGCAAATTTTAATTGCTACATGGTCAACATTTCACAGATACTCATTTAGGAATACATATCTCTCTATATGGGAGCTTGTTATTAGTAGCAAAACTGACATAATTTGAAGCAAATCGTTACCTTTCCAACTCGCGGCAGAAATACCTTAGATCCGGTGTTAACAAATGTGAAGGAGTTCTATGCCCCTCCGATCCAGCGCCCTGCTCTCGGTTTGTCCGATCATTTCTCTGTGGAAGTTCAGCCGCTCGTGCGTTCCCAACAACCAAGAACTAAACTTATCGTGAAATCGAGGGACTTACGGCCTACAACGCGTATGGCTATGCGCACGTATCTTGGAAATGTGGACGTTAAGACACTTATCGATAGTAAAGATTCTTGCAAGGGCAAAGTGGAAATGTTGGAGACCATAGTTAAGACCGGAATGGACATTCTCCTCCCCCTGAAGTCTAAGTCGGTACAAACCAACGAGCCGCCCTGGGTCAATCAACAATTGAAGGGTCTCATTCACAGCCGCCAAAAGGCCCTCGCTCAAGGCGACCAGGAGCAGTACCGCACCCTACGAAATCACGTTAATCGTGAGAGGAAAGCATGCCGTGCAAAGTTCTATAACTCCAAGGTTGAACATCTGAAGGACTGTAAACCCGCAGTTTGGTGGCGTGAGGTAAAGAAGCTCAGTGGTACGTCAGACGCAGCTTCTAGAGGCGTTAATCCAGCTACCCTCTACCAACATATTGATTGTGGTCAGAGAGGTTCGCCTCCAAGCACGATAGACATTGCTAACACCATCAACCAGGCGTTCTTGGCTCCTATGCGCGTCTTCACCCCCCTTTCACCTAGCACCTCAGCCAACTCTGACCAGGAGAGTGCTTTCCAGGTATCAGAATTCTCTGTTTTAAAGAAGCTATCCGCCTTAAATCCAACTAAGGCAACCGGTCCGGACGGAATCCCCGGTTGGCTTCTTAAAGAGAATGCAGATTTACTAGCACTGCCTGTGACTGATATCCTTAACTGTTCGTTTAAGGAGGCACGGTTGCCTCAGTCTTGGAAGGACGCTAACATCACTCCAGTACCAAAGCAAAATCCAATACACGATGTAAACAAACATCTACGTCCAATATCCCTAACTCCCGTGCTTTCTAAGGTTGCTGAAGATTTCGTCGTGGAGAGTTTCCTCAAGCCTGTTGTTTTGGCGAAAGTGGATGTACGGCAGTTTGGGACTGTGCCAGGTTCCAGTACGACACAAGCACTAATAAGCATGGTTCACTCATGGCTTAGTGCTACGGATGGGAACGGTGCAACTGTCAGAACCATCCTCTTTGACTTCCGCAAGGCGTTTGACCTTATTGACCATCAGATCCTAGTTCAGAAGCTCATTTCATACGATCTTCCAAGCGGAATAATTAACTGGATAGTGGACTTTCTGTCCTGTCGCCGACAGCGTGTTAAACTTAGTCAGGACTGTTACTCGGAGTGGGGGGCCATCCCATCAGGGGTCCCACAGGGCACAAAACTTGGCCCCTGGTTATTTACTATTATGATAAACGACCTCATCATCCCGGGTACAGACATGTGGAAATATGTCGATGACTCCACTATTTCTGAAACAGTCATGAAGTCTGAGGTCAGCAAAGTCCAACAAGCGGTTGACGAACTTGCGACGCAAGCTTCTGCTGACAAGTTCCAATTAAATGAAACCAAGTGCAAGGAACTGCGCATAACATTCAGTCACTCTAGAAAGAACTTTGATCCAATTAAGGTTAATGATCAGGACTTAGAGTGTGTAGAGCAAGCAAAGATCTTAGGTTTGCAGATATCTTGCGATCTTACGTGGAATAATCACGTATCCGAAGTTGTAAAGAAAGTAAACAAGCGCCTGTATTTTTTGCGTCAGCTTAAGCGTGCACAAGTCAAGTCGGAGGAACTTTTGCTCTTCTATTTGACTTGTATTAGGCCTGTCACTGAATATGCATGCCCTGTTTATCATCATAGCCTCCCGCAATACCTTTCAGTAGATCTTGAGAGATGTCAAAGGCGAGCTTTACGTATTATCTATCCAGATTGTTCGTACAATGAGGCGCTTCTTTTGACTGGTCTAGTTCCCTTACACAACCGCCGCGAGTTCTTATGTGATAAGCTTTTTAATTCCATCCTGTCTAATCCCTCGCACAAGCTCTATAGCTTACTACCTCCCAAGAATGAGTGCGAAGTCAATTTAAGGAGTCAGCACTCTTTTACTACACGGCGCCTCCACACCATTCGTACTCGAAATAGTTTTATCCATCACTATGTCCATAAAGCAATGATGTAATATTGTTTTCCTCTTAATTATATATTTTTGTCTTTTTAATTAGTTCTTCTTAGCCATGTATTTTTTGTAGTATATATTTTATTGTAAATCAAACGTAATTCAGCCTGTGGCTGCAAGGTTCTTGATAATAAACTATCTATCCATACATACATACACACAACACAATGACTGAAAATCATAACCTGAGGATATGCAATGACATGCGAAATTATTCGCTATGTTTAAAACTGAAAATAAATTACAATAGAGGTTTGAGCTTCCACTTCTTATGAAACTTCTTTAAACTTCTAGTCTTACCAGCAAAATATACAACTTAGTTTCATACTTTTCGCATAACATGACCTTAAGTAGCTTGAAAGTAGATTTCATATGGTTTATCTTGTACTGACATGGTACATATTTTCCAACCAATTGAAATAAAATTATTTAAAATATTGTGACCTTTTCCAAAAAAGCTTACTATCATTTCTTTTAAAGATGGAGTACAATGTAAAAACTTCTTTCATATGTTCATACCACAATGATTCAAGGTTCATCCGAAGTGTTTGTGAAAATGGGCAGAGATAAAGTAAGTCTTCTACCTGTAATTGTTCTCTGGAAAGACTACAAAAAGTGCAGACATCTGATCCTGCTTTTCCCAATTTTTTTTTTTAGTAAGTTAATATATCCGTGCAGGTTATTTTTTAAAAGTAATATGAATAGAAAATCCCTTAGAATTGTTCAGTCGCTGGAAGGTAGATCTTAGGTAACTCTTTATGACTAGAATTAAATTTATTCTGCAACCTTTTTGCAGCATTTTGTAGAGTACTTGTAGCTTTCAACTCAATAAGTACACTATATGTAGCAGCATCAGCTCTGGTGACAGAGAGATCTGTGAAACTTAAGACTGAATGACTCACTGGATCCACAAGGCTCAGATTTATTAAGTAAACTCTTACAGCAATCCTTTAGAACAATATGTTTAACTGAATGCTCTAGATTGTATCTGAGTGTTAAAGCAAGATCTGGTATTTCCTGTCAAATTTCTGTGACCCTTAGGGGTTTTTACACATGTTTGTGATATATAGCCTATTAGGTCAGGTGGTAGCTAGAAAAAAACTAACGGTAACATGGTTCAAAAAAATGAAAATTCTAAAAATTCCAAAAAAAAGAAATTAGGCACACTCATGCTTTAGCAACATTTGCATTTGGCCACCCCTTCATTAAAGAAAGTATAATTATTTCAATAAAAACCCAGCTTTTTACTCTTTTTGGCATCATCTTCCTTACACCTGACCTCAAGATAGTAGGAATATTTGTTGTAAACCAGCCCTCTGTAGGAAATTGCATTTCATATTTGTTTCCTTTTTGATAGTAACTAGAGACTCAAATTACTCATTGAAAAACCTAGTTGATGGATGGAAATGATATTTTTATCAAAATATTCTTTTAAAAAACCGGTTCTCCATCTTTCTTGATATTTTTATTGTTTCATAAAATTGAACTTGACTTATTGGTTTAGGCAAAGGCATGTCTGAAATCTGCCCAATCAGTTCTGCATGAAAAGCACTTGAAATATTGAAGTCTTTTAGGTCGTAATAACAACAAATTAGGAAGGATCCTCCATCAAGTTTAGCAAATGATTGATACAACACTTCCAACCAGCTTTCTCACTACTATACAACCTTTTTAGCCCTTTCACTCCCAAGATCTCATTAGTAATTCTCCTTACTGTCTGCCATACAATACTTCAGATTTTATTTGGAAAATTTGGTTTTGGATCAACCAATAATCTCCTCATTGATATTTTTCTTTAATCTCATCACTTGCTTGTTTGATATTTTATTGGTACTGTAAGGAGAAAGTCTGTCTTGGTCACTTGTGTGAGTTTAAGGGTTAAGCATGATTAACACACACATGAATTGATGTTTGTGTGAGATTGCATTACTGACTTACCAACTGATTGATAAACTATTCAGATGCCAACTTCTCAAAATCTGAATTCTAGAGTTGTTTGAATTTTAAATATAATTCTGACTGGTTGATTGTTTGACTTACTGTCCTAATGACTGACTTACTGACTAAAAACTGATGACTGGTTGAGTGATACAGAAGCTGATAACTTTGTTTGCCAACTGTTCTCCTCAAAAAAATTGAAAACATGTGTATAAGCCACACTTGTAAAATAAGTAGCACCCCCAAATTGCACACATGATTTTAAGAAAAAGAAGAAATGATCAAGGTAATTTTAAGAAACACATGTGTATAAGCCACACTTGTAAAATAAGCAGCACCCCCAAATTGCACACATGATTTCAAGAAAAAAAAGAAATGATCAAGGTAATTTTAAGAAACACATGCACAAACATGTCATGCAAGTAATGGAGAGAAACAAAAAAATTGGAGAGTTTGCGAGTTCTTTCGAATTGCATGATGAAGAGATTAGCGTTGAAGTGATCAGTCAAAGGCTGCTTTTAGTGCTATTTGTTACCCCATATAAGCCAGTTTACTCCCTCTGAAACCAATGGTCTTGTATATAGGCTGCAACTATGGCAAAAAGATGCAGCTTTTACATTAGTTTTTACTGTAGTTGAGTTGTGTTTTCCTTTCTTTAATTTGTGATGTAGTATAGAATGAAATTGAAATCACGTTTGTAGAGAATTACATCTTTTTGTGGCAGAAAAATTGACAGACTGGCTGTTAATCTTTTTGACTTAGGACAGACTAATGTAAAGTCTAGGATTGCGGTATGTTTTGTTTACTTCAACAAGAAGAGCACCCCAGCAATTCAGAATGATATCCATGCCTGAGTTGGTTGTTTGAAGGTTGAATAACTTAAGGTGGATCTATGCAGTGGATAAATTGCTATCCATTTTTCTCTCTCTTTTTTGAGAACTTCCAAATTTTTTCTATGGCTGGTAGGCAGCAAAACAATTTGTCTTTCACCTCACTTTTCTTGTGCAAGAACTGAAATTTGGAAAACTATCATTCAAGGACAAGTACAAGCAAAAGCATGTGCTCACAGTGAGAAAAACCTGAGCATGAGGATGCTTGCAGAATAAACTAAATGGCAGATTGAATTAAGAATTATGTCTTTTATATACTTTGATTATCAGAATCTTTTTTCTTACATTTCTTCTTAAGCTTACATTTATTTGTATAGAAGATTTATTTTCCAATATTCTTAACCACCCCTTCCCTGGCTTGTTGAAACCTTGCAAAATTACGCCTGCAAATGTTAACAGTGGAACCATAATCTTTTTTTTACCTTTCAAAAAGTATTTTTCAAAACTGGTCAAATTAAACACGCACATAACTGCATTTTATTAATGCTGCCAACAGTGAAACACTTTAATTTATATTGTAGAGCTAAAAAATATTGTTTATATTTTCTTTGTTTTCTTCCCAGGATGGAAAACAATCTCCTTCCAGTCTCCCTGGGTTTCTGGTAATAATGCAACTAATTTTATGAGATAAGTATTGATATAAATATTATACAATTGTGGCATACTCTTAACGAAGAGCCTGAAAATGTACACAAATAATCTGGCTTTTTGCAAGAAATGGGCAACAATAACTGTTTTGGACACTGGACTGTCTTTATGCACTGATCAGGTATTTGACTTTGTACAAGAGATGGGTACTTAAAACTGACCCACTAAAAAGGGTCAGTGTTGCCCTATACAACTCTTCCTTAGTCTTGATCTGTGATGCAAAGACTTGGTCCCCAAAAAAGAGGAAAAAACTGTTTCGGATACTGGACTGTCTTTATGCACTGATCAGGTGTTTGACTTTGTACAAGAGATGGGAGACTTAAAACTGACCCACTAACAAGGGTTGGTGTCACCCTATACAACTCTTCCTTAGTCTTGATCTGTGATGCAAAGACTTGGTCCCCAAAAAAGAGGAAAAAACTGTTTCGGATACTGGACTGTCTTTATGCACTGATCAGGTGTTTGACTTTGTACAAGAGATGGGAGACTTAAAACTGACCCACTAACAAGGGTTGGTGTCACCCTATACAACTCTTCCTTAGTCTTGATCTGAGATGCAAAGACTTGGTCCCCAAAAAAGAGGAAAAAACTGTTTCGGATACTGGACTGTCTTTATGCACTGATCAGGTGTTTGACTTTGTACAAGAGATGGGAGACTTAAAACTGACCCACTAACAAGGATTGGTGTCACCCTATAGAATTCTTCCTTAGTCTTGATCTGTGATGCAAAGACTTGGTCCCCAAAAAAAAGGAAAAACTGTTTTAGAAACTGGACTGTCTTTATGTGCTGATCAGTTGTTTGACTTTGTACAAGAGATGGGTGACTTAAAACTGACCCACTAACAAGGATCAGTGTTGCCCTATACAACTCTTCCTTAGTCTTGATCTGTGATGCAAAGACTTGGTCCCCGAAAAAAGAGGAAAAAACTGCTTCGGACACTGGACTGTCTTTAAACGCTGATCAGGTGTTTGACTTTGTACAAGAGATGGGTGACTTAAAACTGACCCGCTAACAAGGATCAGTGTTGCCCTATACAACTCTTCCTTAGTCTTGATCTGTGATGCAAAGACTTGGTCCCCCAAAAAAGAGGAAAAAACTGTTTTGGACACAGCTTTACAAACGAGAAGATATTTTTTACCAAAAACTGCTGTCTGTAGTAGGTTTCCTACGACCAAAAAAAATGCTTGAGTGATAGGTTGGTTGTCCATGGAATGGCCCCTCCAAACCGTTTCCAGAGTACAGAAAGAAGGACTCCATTAGGAGGGGGGGTCCAATTCCGTTGTTACACCGACCTTTGGTTCCCCTTTACATGGTTGCCACAGGTCTGGGAATTTTAAAAAGACGAACAAATTCTTCAACTAGCTTAGATGAGCGGAAACTGGTAAAATTCTGTTGTCCAGAAATTGGCTACAACTGCAAATTTGTATGTAAATAATGATGGCGTATCTTTCCTCCTCCAGCCAACCCAAAGATCATAAGTGTAAAAAAAGAGGTTTAACAAAGACGAGAATACTTCTTACTCTAGTGAACGTAGCTTTGTCGTATATTTGAATGAAATTGTGCAACGTTCGTTAAAGTTTGTCGTGATCTTTTGACAAGAAAAAATATGTTTGTCGTTCTTGGGATGAAGGTCTGTTTTGGACACATGCAGATTCATTATATTTCTGAATTTTAAATTCTTTCGAGTCTAACAGTTTAATTGCTGTGGCATAGTTGAAAAGAAGCTTGTGGAGATTTGTCTTAGTCTATTGGTGGGAAAAGTTCGTTTTTCGTCTTTTTGGGGAAAGCCTGATAGAGTATGAAAGTGTATAACGTTTTAATGGCTCAAATTCTTAGTCTTAATTTTATTTCCCTGTTTTGCAGGTTTCCATGACCATCCAAAACTGGATGCCAAGGAACACAATCACCTTAAGCATGAGACTAGAGACAAATGTCAATCTTGGAAAGAAAGAAAGCAAAATTAGATCGACCCCAATTCAGAGAATAAAATAAAAAATTGGGGTTCGATCCTTACACCATCCCCATCCCCACCCACACCCGCCTCTATTAGATAGTTTAGAACACTTAGTAGAAGTCCTCTACCTTGTGGCACAAGCATATTTTATTACCATACAGTACATTACAGTATTACCATAGAATATTTTCATATATATTAGAACAGTTATATCACTATTTAAAATGTTGTTATACAGTAATATTATTCATCCGACCTCCCCCACCACACCCACCTCTTTCAGGCAGTTTTAATAAGTCTTTCAAAATGTTGTCTACCTTGTGGTAAAAACATTTCTTTCAAACGCATGCGTTTTGTGCAAAGGAACGTTTGTCTTAATACACATGCGTATTGCAGTTACTACGAGGAAAATACCTAAACACTTCCTTTAAGGAGTAGTGGGGTACGGGGGCGGACCGACCCCCAATTTTTGCGTTCTGTCCAAGGTTGATATTTTCTTGTGTTATTTCTTGTCAATCCACCCCGATCTGTCTGAGGTTGATAATTTGTCTCGGTACTCTTGCTTTACTTCTTGTCAATCTAAAGTTAATTTAAGAACATGATCAATATATTAGTAAGTTTGCAAGAGAAAGTAAAAATTATACAATTAATCAAAACAGGTATTACGTATTCAGTCACCTTATTTCATAGAAATAAACTGACAGCAAATTAACATTATCATAAACAACAAATCAACAGTAAAAATATATGATGAAAGAAAGGAAAAAGCGATCACAAGAAAACCGTGGTAATGGCAAAAAAAAAAGAAAAAGTCAAGTTCTGTTATTGCATATGAGTGTTTGAAAAACACTTCAGTCCCTTGGGTAGCGTGCCTTTGGTATGGAATTTTACTTTCAGTATTGGCCCTAAAACGTTTAAAAATGAAATATATTTCTCTTAAGAAATTCGCGAATGGGTAGATTTGATTACCGCCTCTAACGGCGGCACACCTCCCCTTTAGCATAGGATATGGGAGCAGAGTTAAGTTCCAAATGCAAATGGAGATAACTCACTGTCGTTGTTCCCTTCTTCAAACCACACAAATTTTGGTGATTTTATGTTGTTTTGCAGAGGACCACTAAGAAATGTACAAATTTTAAAACGCACGTGTTGAGCTATTGATGTGCTCATTTAAACTTTTGTTTGGCCACGTTCTCGTTACGAAAGCCGTCGTGGTTCGCAGAAGGTTTCCATTGTCAAATCAAGCATCTGAATTAGGAGGATTTATTTTTCTACAAAAAGTTGAACAAACTAAGATGTAAAGCTTTCTAACCTGAATTCAGTATGTAAACACATCAGGTCAAAACGTTCAATCCCCAAAGACATCACTAACGATTCCTCCATTACTACAATCTTGAGAAGAATCATTTTCTAACTGGAAAAGATAATTAGAACAAAACATATTTGCAGCTGTAAATATCTGGCAGACTGCGACACATTTTACTGCAAGTTTATGTTTGGTTTTCATACATTTAAAACGAGAATTAAGAAATAAATGAAAGGAAAAAGTAGAGCCAAACTAAACTCCATTTCACTATCCTTGCCACTTTCCTTTCCCCTCTCCTTACAAGGAAAGAGTTTAATTCTAACCGAAAAGTGGCAGTTGAATATTTTGGCACAGAGGAAGGCCACTGCACACCACAATCACACAGTTACTGTGCAATAGTGTTAGACTGGCCAAGCAAGTGAGGGATAGTGTTAGATGTTATGCATTGGTCAATTTGAAGCTACAACAATCCCTGAACATTTGAGAAGATTGGCTCTTAGATTTCAAAGAAATTTGGTGAACAATTCGTTAAGAAATTTAACTTCTCTGAAAGGAAGGTAACTAGGCATTCTTTTCAACCTTGTCAGTCAGTCAATCAGTTGTCACATCACACTGTGTTGAATGAAACAAGATGACTTACATGAGTTCAAAAAAGACACCATTTATATCATTTCATGGATTGACTCCCTTGATCCAAAAACCATCACCCAGGAACGACCAACAATTTGGTTTAAACCATGAGGACTTGAGACTGTCTTGCATAGGTTAACAAACAACTTGTATGGCAACAAATTGTTGTTCAAGGAGGTTCAAGTCGTACAGTAACATTAACATCTGAACTCTACACATGAAAATCCTGAAATGTTTAAAAGTTAATTCAGCAAATATGAAAACATGCATGTTAACAATTCAAATCACACATTCCATGGCCCCCCCTTAATCAGTATTCAAATAATGTGGGAAGAGCATGAGCCAGGATAAAATAGAATTTCTGCCAGCGATACTTTGTCAAATGTGGTAAGTACCAAAAACCTCAGAAAGGTTCTAAATGTGTTACTCTTTTACAATCTTTCCTTTGAGCAATAAAGTATGTTCTACACTTCAATGTAGCTTACAGTTCTTTTATCTGTTAACAAGAGTTTGTACTACAAAATCTTGTTTGTTAAAAAATGAAATTGTAAAAAAGTGAGCAATCACAGGTATTTCTTTTTCCCCATTCCTGAAAAATCTCCAGAGGTACCTATCACCCAGATGTAGGTTAAATCAATTATCAAAACTAATCTAAAAGTCTTGGCTAGTACTTATTCCTTATTTACTTTTAGTTACTAGATAATATCTAACTATATCCTGATACTTTTTTTAAATGCATTTGATTTATCTTACAGTTGTGTATTGGTGCAGTAAGTATTGACCTTAATTCAAATTAAGATATCTGCTTAAATGGTTAAGCTAATCAATGCTTTTAGTTGAACTTGTGTAAGTGGCAGTCACCCAACCATTTTAGCTCTTAAATGATCTTGGGCAAACATTACTACCTTCTTTTAATTTAAAAATAATTTATTATTGTAGTTTAGTACAAATAAAGTTGCTGTTGTAATTTGTTGTTGTCATTAGTCTTCCTTGAGTGTCTGGATTTGAAAATAACAATGTAAATTGTTGGTTTGCCAAAAAAAAAAAAAAAGGTTTTTGTTATTTGTTATTCCTGAAGTGGCAATCATCTTATCAAAAATATATAAAAATGGTTCCCCCTCATCTATTTTATATTAAATTCTCTGAATACCTTTTGTACCCAAGTTTTTATAGGTAACAGCATGACCTTTAGTGGTAATTGGCAATAACAATGCATGAGGAATTTACAAAATTGTCTAAATTACTAGGACAGAATCTTGTTCTCTTACATGTATCTAATATGAACCTTGTTGTTTCAAAGAATCGTGTTTCTTATTCTAGTGTTAACTTAAACATTGCTTTCAGATGATGTTCAACAATAATCAACAATCTTTGACAAGAATATTTAGAAAACTTACTTTTAAGTGATAAAATTGAAAGAAATCAAAACCAAATCTGAAAGTCCACATCCACATTCAAAACTTTCCAACCACCTCCTCTACAACAAAGTTGTTTCTATAATGTACATGGATTGCAGAGATTTCAATAACCCCCGGCACTTATTCTGTGGTGAGTCACCAGGTATGCTTTGCCACGTTCAAGTCATATTTTCGTAACAAAGAAATAAAAATCAATTCACTATTGGAGTGTTCACCTTATTTATTTTCCAAATTCCATGATCTTTGATTCTTAAATTCAATCTTTCATTAACAGTTTTCTCTTCCTGCTTTTTTTGCGTGTTCTACATAAATTCATCATGCACGAAGGAGAAGTACCCATCCTTGCTTACTAATAAAAGTAATTTTCAAGCGACTCTTTGCTGAACTGAAATTGTCAAATATTTTTGAACAAATAAAACAACAATAGTTCCTCTCAACTGCTATCTGGAAAACAAACAAAGAAAATTTATATTGTCAAAATAGTGCACTTGTCAATAACTCACATAAATTAAATTCAGAACTTTTTTTTGCAAAGATGTTTTAAAAGTGTGCATTAAAAACGCTTACCCGAGGTTAAACTACAAAGAGAGGAACAAAAATGGCCATTGCAGTCATAGTACACTTAGCATCTAACCTTTTTTCAAAAGAAAAGCTGCATTTGCTGTGAAAAGCCAAGAAGACCACGTTCTTAAGGTTGCTGGTTAGCCAGAACATGAGTAAGTAAGTGACTTCATTACTTTTCGTGAAGCAATCGAGGCTCAACAATTGTTTATGATCTGATATAAAAAAGGAAGCTTTTAAGAAAATTCTCAAATTGAGACCTAAAACATCTCAAGATCTTTTAGAGTTTTACCTTAATAGAAACATTTTGACAAAAATTACTGGTATAATGTCTTATACACAACATTTCCAATCATTTAATGATTATTTACCAAAGAAAAGTCCATTTGAAGCCAGTTTGTTCTAAATGGAACTAATAGGCTAACAAGAGGGAAATCGTGTTCTGTTTTACTCTCCAGCAGAGGGTTTCCCAAGGTAGCCACCTACTTCAAATCTTATTGAAAGCACTGGGATTGTGCAACTACATGTAGGAAGTGCTACACCATGTAAACTCACCAATCTAGCAGTGGAGGAGGATGAGGGAAACTCACATTAAATTTTTTTTTTCAATCAAAAAAACAGCAGGGGTGTCCAAAACATTTACTTGAAGAATGTTTGAGAATAAAAACTAGGGTTTGATAGATTTGCACCAAAAAAAATATGATGAACCTCCAATAATGAGAACTCACGAGTACTAGTAATTCATTATGAAGGAAATTTGTTTCCACAGGCTACTAACCAAAACTTGATCACAGAAACCCAAAAGATTGTCCACTTTGAGCATGGACCACACAGAGGAGTAAAAGAAGTGATTCTAAGGAGAGTTCACCTCAAATGACAACAGAAGGGGAGAGTGCATGTACCTGAACCAAATTTTTAACCTTCTACTTTAAAATGCAACTGTGCAGTACATGCAAAGACTGACTAGTTGAATAAAAATGTCTTACAATGAGCAAGTGTAAAACAGAACTGTTCAATCATTTGTGACCCTCCAAATGAAAACATCTGCTTAGGGGGATGCACAGGCACATGTATCGTGACATGACATGCTCTCAGAACAGCCCACTTGGGCCTTCAACTTGAGTTTTACTTGAATAATAAGATGTTCTAAGAAAGCTATGTAACTGTATTGAAAAGAACAAAACCTAATAAAAAAAACAAAATCTTTACAGAACTGAATTTAAGGACTAATAAGGGGGGATAAGTTTCTAAAAACATCCATGCTTAATTGATACTTATCTGACTTTGATGTTCATTCTCAATTTAATGTATTTCACCACAAGAAACAGCTAAACCTTTCCTTCTAAAATCAAGACTTTCCAATTAACCCTTAAACTCCCACAAGTGATTGAGAAGTAACTTCTCCCTATAATATCCATACACTATCAGAGCAAACAGGTAATGAGAATACTTAAACTTATCACCTAGAAGTTGTTTTCCTGATCTAACACCAAATTCTCTCAGCTAATTTAGAAGAAATGTGTAGCAGCTACAAAGGAGAATTAATAATCAGATCTTGGGAGTCAAAGGGTTAAGCTGATCTTAAATTTATTATTCAATTCATAATCAATTCACAAAGAGCCAAGTACAAAGCCCATTAAGTGCCATTAAATTACACTTTCCATTTTAAATCTCCCCTGAAGTTTTGCCACATTCTGTCCTTTTTCTCAACTTTTTTCCAAACTGACCCCAATCTTGTTACTGCTGTGAACTTAGTGAACATTGCGGATTCATATCATTGTTAAAACCAGATATCTTTTTCTACAGTGGACACCAAAATGGCCAGCGCTTTTACCATGCTTCTAGTTCTGACATTTACTTTGAAAACCTCCATATGTGGTGGGAGTTGACTTACAAACTACATGTACATTCCTACATTGCAAGAATACCCTGCTGGACATGATTACCTAATAGTTAAAACTATTTTCATGTTGAGCTGGGGTGATTAATCCCCCCCCTCCTCCTCCTCCACCCTCCCCTCCCTTATGTCCAGAAATGAACCCAGAATTTTTCAGAGTACTCCATGTTGACTAAGTATTTTGGACACTTTCATATACTTTATATTTGGTGTAATTATATGTTTTGGTGGAATTTCATTAATAGGGACACTTTGTGATGCCTTCTATAAAAGAGATGAACATTACAATCTCTTGCTGAAATAGTTTCATACAATCCATGTGCAACATTTACTAACATGCAGTGGTCAAGGAATTGATTGAATATGCAGTTAGGCTAAGCTTATTTGAACTGTAACAAAAACATGAAACTAAGTGTCCACTCTTCCTGTTCCTTTAATTTTTTTTTCTACCAAAACAAGGAATTATCTGCAAAAAGTCTATACTAGTTATTTGCATGGTTTACAAAGTAAAGTTTTACTACCATATCAGCTATCTTTTGTGAACAAAGAAAATTGAAATGAAACAAATACATCCCATGCGCAACATTTGTTAACATGAAACAATCAAGAAATTGATTGCATATCCTGTTACTTTATTTGAACTCTAACAAAATCAAGAAACTAAGTTTCGAATCTTCTCTTTCCCTTGAGCATTTTTTCTATTGAAACAATAAATTGTCTGAGAAAAAATTCAGGAAAAAAGTTGGGGAAAAAGTCAGGAAAAAACATCAGGAAAAAAGTTGGGAAAAATAATAGGGAAAAAGTCAAGAAAAAAGTCAGGAAAAAATGAGAATGCAGGAAAAGAGTCAAAGCAATTAACAATAGCTTGACTTATGGGCCATGCATGCTTGTTTTGAGTCTTTGATATTTGACCAATTGGAAATATTCAAGAAATTTGGTAGCCTATAGTTACACCTTACCAATAATACTAGAGATAGGGAAAAAAGACAATGCCAGAAAAACTTCAAGAGAAAATTGAAAGTGTCCTTCAATGGCATATAATGGGCTACGTAGCCAAGAAATGTGACTTTGCTACATAAGTTCAAACTTTTTGTTGATAATCAGATAAACACACAAAACAAAACACACTGATTATTGTTTAAGTATTCAGTACTCTAGTATTTGAAATATAAAACATTATTTGAAAAGGCTTTTGATTTAAGAAAGAACTACTTTAACCCAATCATTTACACTTCATGATCTCAAAAGAGAGAAATTGGTTGAGTTTAAAAAATTCTTAGTTGTCTTTAATATTTTGACTTAAATTGGAAATAATCAAGAAATTTGGTAGCCTATGCGTACATGCAGTTTCTTTCCAAGAAACCTAACCACTACTTAAGTTGGGAATGGTTCTTGTGGAATCTTATAATCGAATTCCTGGATTTAAGAAATAATCCAGTGTCTCTCAAAAAAGTATTTAAATTCAGCAGTCCAAAACATTTAACAATGAAAGAAAAGCAATTAACAATAGCTTGACTTATGGGCCATGCATGCTTGCTTTGAGTCTTTGATATTTGACCAATTGAAAATATTCAAGAAATTTGGTGGCCTATAGTTACACCTTACCAATAATACTAGACATAGAGAAAATAAACAATGCGCACTTACTAATGCACATTCTAATGCACTTTCCTTCTTATTCATTTCCTTAAAATGCTCTGTGAAAAATGCAAGAAATGGCATTTTCAAGACCCTATATCTTAACCCTAGTTTGGAGCGCCTTCGCCACTCAACATTTTCTATTCATCCAAACGCCTTAAAAAATCTTACACGTTGCCCCTGGTTTTAGAAAAGATTTCAAATGCTCAAAAAAAAAAACAGAAAATTAAACAATGTTATAACCAGCCTAACAATAATCTTCAATAATACTAAATCAGCGCTAAACTAAATGCTAAAAAATACTAACACTTTCACAATTCATAGGCAGTGTCAAAGTAACAGCATAATTCATAATTTCGTTCGTCTATGCATACAAGAATTTCATGCTGAGGGAAGTTTGACAGATGTGGTATATTATTACCTACCATGATAAGGCCACCATCACAATGATAATGAGATTTGTGAATATCATAATTCCCCGCGATGGATATGAAAGTAGTGAAACTGGGAGCAGGGAATTCAGTGGTAATACAATGGAGGGCGGGATTTGGGAGGCAGAGGGGCACAAAATACGGGAGGCGGGAGAACGTGACTCTGGAAGTGGGACCTCACATTTATGTTATTAATGATATTACGATCATATTACGATCATATTAAGATCAAGAACGATTAAGATTTCTGTTTTTGTCTGCACTTCATAACCAGTTTGGCTTTTACTGGCTAGATGCACAACCCCACAAGTTTACAGATCCAAGGTTACTTTGCTCAAATATAGGTTATGACAGTAACGATCCTGTTTGTTCCTTACCTGTAGTGCGGACTGATTTTCACACGTGGACTCCATTTCAAACTTTTTTACCCACATTGACGCCATTTGTCCATTCAAACACCATCAGACAAGAGAAAAAATGTGTTTAAAGGCGAGTGATAATTACGTTACTGGTTTTCCTCCAGTTTTAAGACCAGAATATTTAGGCATTTTACATCCTACCATCCATAACGTCTCATGAGTGTATGCTGCCATGATGTAATGGGTTCCAGTGTTTCTCGTCCAACCACAGGCAAACCATTCATTAGGTGGGACAGGCAGGGCAAACGCAACTAGCGGTGGCTAGTGATGGATGTTTACCGAGCCTCTAGGCGGCGAGGTAAATATCCACTGCTAAGAACCGACACCGAGGTTCTTTTCGTAGATGCTAAAACAGTGAGAAAATGTAGCACAAAATATGATTTTAAGCGTACGTCATTTATTCCTGGAACGATTAAATACAAGTATCTTCGGGAGCCAATCCCGCGCGAGTTGCTGGGAGGTGAATTGGAAAAGATGTTCGGAGTTTGAGTAGCCAACCAGAGCACACCTTCAACGCTATCCACGGTTTTAGTATAAGTGTCTACTAAAAGGAATTTTTGACGTTTGCGACCAAGAAACTTCGTATCTTTGACCAAAAAACAGAATAATGAGAAACAAAATGCTTGCGCACCCAATTGTAGCAATTTTCCACTCTCTACACGCTCACACCGATCACCCCCACATGGTTTGAAATTTTCCACCCAAATGACAAGTGTCCTAGCCAGTTCATTTTCATTGTTTAAAAAGAAACACAATCACTTTTTTCCAGTTTCAAACATTTCTGTGCGATTTCAAAGCTTCCTTTCAATTGTTAACATTATTTCTGTTTCGTTTTCGGAAGAGGAAGGAATTTTCTGGGAGAAAAATACTGATCCTTCTCATTTCCTCTGAACATTCCTTCTACACTACGTGTTGTCACTTACATCGTATGTACCTGTGAGTTCTATCCTCACGTTCCCCTTATTTTCCTGATGCTGCCTACGCACGATCCCTTGGGGTTGGTACTGCTGCATTGGCCTTCACGTGCACAACACAACATGTTAGTCGTTAAGTCATGCTGGGAAAATTGTTTTATCAAAACATATGTAAAATTCAAGTGGCCACAAAGGGCATGGGTAGAGTGGCGGGGGGGGAGGGGTTCACATCTTGACCGTAAATTTCAAAAACAATAACTTCGGGTGGAAACTAAGGAGAGATTTTTTTTATCAAAATATGAATTTGTTGCGAGAGGTAAAACAGACTCAGACGACGAAATCAAGTCATTTAGACAAAAATACTGAAAAATTTGTCTTGGAAATATGCATGTGCATGAAAATGAAATATGTTAATATGCATTTTCAGGGCTCTTGTGGAATGTGTCAGTACAAAAATGTCATGCAATTTGATCGTAGTTGTATTTAGAGTTAAAAGTGATCGTTTGCAGTATTTTTCTCTCTTAGTAACCTGGCAACAAATGTAAGTGTTTTTCTTTACGTTCGATCGAACGATCGTTCTATCATTTCTCTGGCTTCATTTTAAAGTTTTGTGTTTGTAATTTTCTGTTTTGATTTGAACAGCTTGAATAAATAAGCTGTTAACGGAGTCGCTGCCAGGGCAGAACATCGAATAGAGCACGTATGGGTTCTATTTGCTGAAAGTTTTCTTTGCGAACAGTACAAGTTGTTTTGATTTTCCCATCAGAATTGCTCCAAAAAAATCAGGATCTATGCCATAACAAAGCACTTTATTAAGCATGGTTTCTACACGAAAACTACCATCATACCAGAAAAAATATTGTGAAGAGTCTCTGAAAAAAAACAAAAAACAAAAAATGTATATCGCTACTGGGTCATAATATTTGCTTACACTCATTCACAATAAAGAGCATCACTCATATTAGGGTCCATTTAACTTTCACAGAACCATTTTTTGTTTGAATCAAACTATTTTGACCATTTTAAAAGTCATAGTTCCAGAAGGCAAATGTCCCACACTCGCTTACCAACTCGGTTACGATTGAAAAAGCTAAAAATGCAGTATCCTTACAACACTCCTTCAAAACCCCTTCAGTATTTGTTACGATAGTCCCACAATCGCATGAAAAGTCTTAAAGGAGCGCGAAGACAAAGAATAAGAGTGGAAAGAGGAGCTCTTGTCCACACGTAACAACCCATGCTTTGGCAAGTTTGTAGCCGTTTATAAAAATATTCGCTCTTTACATTCACAAGAAAAAAAATAAGGTTATACCTCAAAATCGTTGGCAGTTAATTGTGCATTCAATCCTGTTTTAGAACACATATGTGGACTTTCTACGACGCAAACCTAAGTAAGTCTAAAGTCAATAAGTCATTCATTGTTCTCTAACACAAAAACATGAAAAATGTGCAATTCTTTAAAAAGCAGTGTCCACTTTCTCTAACGGAACGTCAGCTCCCTGGTTCTCGTATGCAGCACCTTTTTCGCGGCCATATTTTTCCAAGCCATTTTCTCCCAAGTGCATGGGTGGATTGCTCATGTGGTAATCCATTTGGTAAGCTGCAAAAGGGTACAACAGCATCACAGCAAAGAAGTCCTCCACCATGTTGCCGTTGATTCCATACCTCTCTCGTATGCCCAGGCGGATTCCAGAGCCATACGCGAAAAATGCAAATAACACTGCCCAGGCAAGGTAACTGATCCCCTCGACGGCTGGTTCGAGGGCCATGCCAAGGACCCACAAGTAGAACGGAATAGCCAAGCACAACATGTATGGCACTGGACTTCCCTTGCAGTCGTTCAGCCTGTGTGCAGCACGCCCCATTGGGAACCACGGAAAAAATATGGCGATGATGGTGCTTTTGATCATCTCGAGTGTGGGGCTACTGAACACCTCTAGAAGGTCGACAGAAAATTCTGGGCCATTGGGATCCAGGGCTCCACCTTCGATTTGGACAGCGCGCCATAAGGCAATGCACATGAAACACAGCAGTATGGTATAGGGGACACCGGCTGCTATGGAAACGGTCTGTAATGCTGTTAGAGCTTTCGTACCCCCTGCGTACAGGAGGGCTGTGGCTGTAGCGCCCTCAGTAAGAGCCCAGAAGATACGCTGAATGATTGGGGGATCCGGATCACCATTTGCAGAGAGACAGTCAATAACTAGAGATCCACTGTCAGAACTCGTCACGAAATAAAGGATGATGCCAGCCAGAGAAACTATGGACAACACTGGGCCAATGTCACCATACTGTTCCATCAAATCAAACCACATCTCATCAGTTGTGCGGCAGGACAGACGGAAGAGGCCATTGTCGGATTCAGTAGACCCTTTACCCCCCAGAGCGGACGTGCAGCTGATGTTCGCGTGAAAAGCTCTTCGTTCCATCCTAATTCCAGCTCCGCCGAAGATCGTCAGCCACAAGAATGAGTACAGGATGGGCGCTGTCATGGTAGCATTGATAAACTGCTTGATCGTACGTCCTCGGGAGATTTTGGCGATAAACATTCCCACGAAAGGACTCCAGGCGATCCACCATCCCCAGTAGAAGATGGTCCAGTCGTTCATCCACGAGACAACTTCCCTCTTATCCTGGGAATTTCCCATTTGTGCGAAAGCATCCGTGTGAAAGCCCAGCTGTATTATCCACTGAAAGTAGTAGCCGGTACTCTGCACGTACAAGTTCAGGAGGTACCACGTGTCATCGTAAAAGAAGACAACAAGCATGAGGAGCATGCCGATGGAGAAGCAGAGCTCACTCAGTCGCCTGATTCCAAGCTTCAGACCGGTGATCACCGACACGGTAGCGCAAGCAGTGACACACCAAATTATTATGATCTGGTTGATAGATGACAATGCGATGTCTTCGTTGATACGATTGATGCCAGTGTTAAGTTGCATGGCACCTAAGCCCAGACTTGTACAAACACCAAACATAGTACCCACGACGGAAAGGATGTCGATGACATCGCCCATCCATCCGTATACCTTGTCTCCGATCAGTGGGTAGAAGCAGGAGCGGATGGTCATGGGGAGGCCTTGCCTGTAGCACACGAAAGCCAAAAGCAGACCGACAACCACATACACAATCCATCCATGGATTCCCCAGTGAAAGAACGTCAGGTTCATCGCATCTTGTGCCTGCTGATTGTCTGTGTACCTTGACAAAAGAAACAAATTTTTAAAAAAAACATAACAGTCAGAATTACTTTATAAATATAAAACCTGTTAATTTTAGTCTCATTTATGCCAGACACCCAACAACGGATTCTCTTTTGAGTAAACCTTGCCAATGAATAAGTTTAATAAACTGTCTACTAGCTTTAATTCTAGTCCTAATTACAGTTTGTCAGCATGTCGCTTCTTGCAGGGTTAAAGCATGGCGACGTAATTTTGAGAGTCAACTTTTATATGGGCACCCTTCTATGACAGTCAAGTCCATGTGTCAAAGCTTACCTCTTGTAATAACGATTTCCATCCACCCCTGGGACATAATGATATATTGGCTCAGCTGAAAAAGTGAAAAAGAGTAGAACAATTAGGCAAATGATTACATAAGAACTAAAACCCTGAAACTGAAAGGGATAAGGGGAATGTACAATTTAGAAAACAGAAAAGATAAATTATTTGCATATGTTTTTGCTTACTTGTCTCATGACTTTTGGCCACGATTACAGGTTATTATTCAAAAGACTACTTATTCGATGATCTGACTTCAGGTATAAAGAGAAGATTAGGAATACTATGCTTTCCGAAGACTCTAGTAAAGAATCCATCAGTGGGGTCGGTATTTTCAAATGATCATGGTCTGGTGGCATCTTAGAGGTTACTGAAGCAAAAAATTTTCTGATGATCAAAGTGCGTCTTCTGTCCTTTTTGTCTCTTTTACGTGGACGAAAAGGGACACCGTTTGTGTTCTAAGTGTATGAAACGGAAATCCATTCGGTCAAAAGTTGTACGAAGCATCCTCGATTTGTAAAGGTTACTCAGGCAAAAAAATTTCGGATGATCAAAGTTCGTCTTTTGTCCTTCTTGTCTCTTTCACGGGGACGAAAAGGGACACTGTTTTTGTTCTAAGTGTATGAAACGGAAATCCATTCGATCAAAAGTTGTACGTAATCGTCCTTGATTTGGACCTCAGAGTTTCAAAGCCCTATTTCCCCTGACTTGTATCGTAACGATCACATATGGCCTTATATGAGAGGTTCAAAAAAAAGCTGAGCGTGCATGCCTCTGCACGTCGTACAAAGCTGACTTTTAAAAAATTGGCTCTACGCAAGAATGATCATACAATATTTTTTTCCTTTCAGCTGCTGGTGGAATCAATCGAATGTGTAATGATGACAAGCTACTGAACCGTTGTGTTTACGCAGGACAAAGGATTGACTTCTTTCTCAATATAATTAACGCACATTACCAAGCAACCAATCGAATAACAAGCCGGAAAGTAAAGCTCTCTGTCATGCTGCGGCAAAACAAAGAGGCAAGAGACCTTTTAATAGTAAAGCATTTCAAAGACCAAATGATAAAATCTTCTTCACGAATCTTTCTAAATGGTTTTTCTGGGCAGAGATCGCAACAGTGAACGTTCACACACCAAGGAACTATCGTGTGGTTTGACGTTAAGTATTCAATCCTCGAAAATCACAACGTCATTTCGCGTGGGCTAGAGGTATTCTAGCTATTTCTCTCACCAGCAGGCAGCTACCACTCAAAGAAATATCAGGATGCAATTGATATTGTTTTCCAGTTGTTTCAACAAGTGTAACTACGTAAAAATGATCAAAGGAAATTATCGTTGAATTCTTCCTCTTGTCACCTACCGACACTTAGAAATGCCTGGATTCAGATATTACGACGTATAATGAAAATCACACGCACTTACGTGTGATGAACACTTGAATCTTTAACAACGGAGAGGAATAAGCAAAGGAAACAATGAAGATAAAACTCACAGCTTGTGGATGCAAACATTATTCAGTCTTCCAAAGTCAAAAGATTTAATAATTTACTCTTTAAAGGCAAATCACGATCACTACGACAAACTGTCCGTTGATTGCCTCCTGAGTCGAAACCCAAACAGCTACAGGTCACAAATTTCAGTCCATTGCTCTCACAGCTAACCCTTCAGCCCGTTTTTTTCCAAGACAATGTAATTTACAATCATACCGCTAAAAACTTCTGAAAGAATTTTGTTCTGAAAAAGTACTTAAGTACTGGTACGAAAGATAGTACAAATGACGTAGGGTACAAATAGATCTAACCTACGTTACTTCCACTATTATATTACTTTTTTCGGCAGTTTTTTCGTGGATGTGCTTTCTTGCTATAATTAGCTGAGACAGTTGTATGTAACATCACACATTTTTCGTACAACGTAAGGCCTCGAAAGAAAAACCAACTCCTCAACCATGATATGCGGAGTTCAAATGTTCACTGACATACAGTATCTAAGTTGATTGCCATTAGTTTTATAATACAATTGGTAATGCAACCCTTGGTTTCCAAAGGTTTACCGATCATCGAAAGAGAGCTAAGACATTGAAAAAAAAACAACATCAACAACAACAATAAGAGCAAAAGCAAAAAATGGTTGATGTTTCGTTTTTTTGTGTTTAAAACTATGTCTTGGGATAATTCGCGACTGAAAAATCTAAAAAATTGTAAAGGCATCGGAAAACATCCGTGTCAGAAAGTACTTATCTTAAAGTTTTTACACTTTTAGCTCCAAGTGAGCCACTGAAGCGTTCAAACTATCCAGAAACGTAGTTAGGTGGAAGGCTTTACGCAGTGATATTCCACGATTATGCTGCAAGCGTTTTATTTGCATTGTGTGAAACGTAAAATATTGATGTTTATTTCTGACTTACCAACTCCAAAGAAGAATAAGCCAATTCCGATACCAGCCGCAAACAACATTGTAAAGTAGGATGCGTCACTGAACTCGGGCTCTTCGTCATCTCTTCCCAGCTTCATGTTGGCGAACTTAGAGAAGTACAGCATTATGATGATCACAGCCCAAATGTCCTGAGTTCCGATGTACATCCAAGTGAATTTCTCCGTGATCCAGATCTTCCATCTTCCCATCTCTAAGTTCGCCGTGTCTGGCTCGACAATGCACCAAATAACGAAGCCCCATATTATAAGGGACGACAAAATACTCACTACTGGGTTGAACCTCAAGAAGATTCCAAGGTTTATGTTGCCGATTTTGGTCCAAGCCCAATTAACCTTGATCCAGCGACATTTTTTCAAATGTTCCTCAGATACCGCGGGATCCATGTTTGCGAAGAGTTTACCAGCAAACTGCGTGCCTCTTTCGCTGTCAGGAATGTTCTATAAGGCTTGTGCATCTAAAATTATATTAGCCACTAACTTCGCCACAAAGAACTCGTTGAAGCGTAAAAACAACAACATTTACATGAGAATAATATCCCGGTAATTGCCTCCGTAAGAAGTGATTTCTCACAAGAGCAAGTTGTTGATTGTGCACTTTTTTGTCGATCCAGAAACAATGATTCATCTAGTAAAACCACTTCGAGGTAACAGGAGTCAGTCTATTTTTCCCTCTTCACCGTGACACTGCAGTTATAGATCACTCCTTTGTTAACTTGTAAGATAGTTTTCGTGAATGCTGCTTCTCGTTCGCACACGTTTTATTTTTTCAAAGTATTTGCACTTGTGAGGATTGCACTGAAAACATTTGTTTTGATGACGGCAGGCTTTACACTCGTGAAAAAGTTAGAAATACGGTTAGATGTTAAGCCCATCATCAAAACCCCGCGGAAGGAAATTAACTACGTTGACATACCGAACTGTTTATCTGATCAATCGAGCCTGATATTTGCTCAATCGAAAACTACCACACGTAAAAACGGGATTAAAGGGAAAAAAGACGTTTTAGCTCCATTTCCATCACAAAGTATCCCTTACTTGAACAAGTTTTAGAATATACCTAATTTTTTATTTCATGCTAATCATTGTAGAGTTAACTTTAAACAAATGCCATAGTCTGCGGCTTATAGGATTTGTTTTTGGATGCTTCATGTGCATTGAAGGAAAACGCTTTATGGTCCTTATGATATATGAATATTTGGACAACCTGCTTTGGTTACCTAAAACAAATGTCCACTTCATAAACGAAAAATGTTTCACAGGAAGCTAATTAAATGTGCTAACTCAAGTATTTTTTTAGCAATTGCGGAATTACTTAGATGATCAGGAGCTTACTTCCCCTGTAACGATCGAACCAAAAACATTCAGAGTGCCACAAATAATAATAAAAAACAGATCACGTATGAATTGTATATGAATTGCTTTTGTATTACTAATAACCCAACTAGCATCATAGCAAATTTCACAGAGGAAAAAAGAGGTATTTATAGTTCCATCATAGTCTTGAGCTAATCTGGCACGTGGGGAGTCGAGGAATTTAACTTGAATGATGCCAAAACTTAAGAAGCCACGACTAAACAAAAATCAGACAAAACAATTGCATCGAGAAAAACAAATGAGTTTAAGAACCTACTGTTACCCTTTTGAAATACTCAGTCAAGCAGACAATCATTACCCTTTACACTCAGCAGCATTCAAGTATTAGTCTGCCTTGGACAGTTTTTCTCCTGTTTATTGACGGATACGTATACTATAGTAGCTAGTATGGCGAGTTCGCAACAAGTTTTTTAGCCGCGAAGCACAATTTTTTGACTGAGCGTTATTGATTCGCATTCAAAAACTACTGCAGATTTTACAGTTAGGCTTAATAGCGAATAACACATGCAGGAGCTCATTCACCGAGTAATGGGCTCCTGACACATGCATGACAAGAACTGAAAAAATAAAAACATTACGAAAATACAGTTAATCCTTACTCCTGGGTTTTCCGACACGCAAACAGATTAGCTGCATGTCCTGTAACGACAGTCAGTCTATGTGCGGTGTTCTGTGGTGAAAGCGTCAGTTTGCACCGATGGTAAACACTTTATACACTCCGTAAAATAAGTCATTACACACAAATGCACTGACAAAAAATGGATTTACGACAACAAAAGCAAAAGAAGTGACAGAGACAAAATATTAAAACATAGTGAGGCATAAAACATTTTCTTCATACACGGATGACATGAAAACGCAATTGGCTTTGGTTTTGTATGAGATAAGTTTAGAGCAAGTTTTGTGGACTAATCAGCGAGTGAAGAAGAGCTAAACCAATGTCGGTGAATTGATATACACGTTGATCGATATACACCGTAAAAGGACATTCTATATAAAATCATATTTTTTAATGAAATCGACTTCAGTGTCTGCAAAAATCAAATCATACTAATGGCGATAAATGAATGGAAGACAGGCAGATGAAAACGCAATGCATTTTGGATGAGTTTCATTTTTGAAAGGTCGCGAGGCGATTACAAGAATGCCGGGCTTCAAAGAGCGCGGTTTATTTTACATCTTCTAAATATTTGAGGTGGCAATAAACCAACGTCTACCCATGATTTGCGAAGAATGCCTCCCATATCCTTCATGAATTGATAGAAAGACTAGAATTATGTATCGCGCACGCGAAGAATTCAGATTATTTCCGATAACTATCTACGTAACTACGGTCACGAGGCAGAGATCAGCGTATAAATTCTCATCTTAGCACTGACTAAGCCAAACGAATTTCAGTAGACACAGCGGTTAAGTACATCGCTGTCGATTGAGTAATTATACTCCAGTTTCCATAACTATCAATATGTTACCGCGATGGAATCTGGCGTTAAAATCTCCACATACCTTGTGTATCACCATAATGACTTATACCTAGAACTGTTAACATCAAATTTATTGTCAACAGTTGACGCGTACTCTTTAAAATGAAAGGCCAAGCATGATAAGAGCTAAAATTATCCTTGCAATTTGATACACTTAAAAACTGAGATGTTAGCCAAAGCTACGAAAAATATCAGCCCAAGTAGATGTTTTCCAGACTAGGAAATATTGTCGCCATTTGAGAAATAAGCCTTAAACTCCCATGAGTGACCAAGACATACTTTCTCCTTAGAAATTCAAAACAGTATCAGGCAGCGAAGTGATGATGAGAACTAAAAGATATAAATTAGAGAATTATTAGTTGATCCAATAGCAAATTCTCAGAGCTAACTTAAAAAGAATTTTATCAGAAACAGTTAGGAGAATTACAAATAAAGTTGAAGGCTTAAAATAGCACGGTCAGTGCAAAAAATTGCTGAAATACTTAGCCAGCTCTTCAAAAATAGAAATACTAAGTGAAGTTCAAAGAGCGTCAAAGATTTTAAAAATAACATTGAAATAAATAATTAACGCGTGGTTACCAAACAAAATAATTACACAAACACAAGTGACCTGCACAAGAGAGACTAAATTTCGTGATGTTCATATAATTGGTTATCATTTCCATTACTCTCGCTTTTTTTTTTTTTTTTTTTATAATTTTGTTCTGTAATTCTTACCCTCTATCCTAACAACAAATTAACTGGCGCAGCCATTCCCTTTGAAGGAACTTCATATTAATTGCTCCAAGCACACTTGTGACGTCAGGTGAAACTGTAATTGCTTCAGTTTGCCATTAAATAATTCACGCCTATTTGTAAACTGAACCACTGAACTGTTCCTGAAAGGGTCTCATTTCAAGTCTTTTATTGCAAGAGTAAAGATTCTATCCATTCGTCTTAGCAGGTACAATCGATACACGGGTTTCAAGTTTCTGTGTAAGTTTTTCATCTTTGCCGTGTCTCTGCCGTAACGTGGATACAACTGCAGCTCATAAATTTCACCTCGCACGGAACAGTGTAAGGACGAATGGCCGCATTTGCGGAAGACGAAATCTAATAGAACTGCATAATACAGAGAGCGGACGAAAAAGTAACAAAAAGACTATTTTGTAATCGGCTAAAAATTATTAAAATCATCAAAATAAATGAAAAGCGTTTAATTTATGATTTAATGAATCCACCGAAATGCAAATCGAGGGAAAAAAATGAAAGTTTATTTTCCATATGCCATCTGCTCGGATTATCTGTGTATGTTTTTGGTCACAATTTGCATTTTTCATCGTTTTGTCAACGAACGTCCCGAAACACGATTTGAGAAAAAACTGCAGCTTTGTGTGGACATAAGTTTCTTTATTGTTCGCATAAAAATACTGAGCCGCGGAAATCCGACTACAATAGTGTAAGAAATAGACTTATTCGAAAGGAAACGAAGTCCTCTAGAAAAGTAAATATACGTTAATTTTACGTGCGTTAATACACGCTATAAATTTTTTTTACGGGAAGCAACTCAACTGTGAAAAGCGCAGAGATGCTTCAACTTTTCAACTCATTTCGATAATCTTCCGCCTTTAGGGCCACTAGGAAGTATATGGGTTTAAAACATCCTCACAATAAACAAACTAAAGAGATAGTTTGTAAATTGAGGCTGAAACGAGCAAAAAGTTGAATGCCCGCTCTACCTGTTACTTCTTGCAAGGCAAAGTTCTCCAAAACGCAGTGCGAAATTTCTCCTTTGTAAAAGCATACAATAAGGGATTCAAGACACAGTTGAAGTAGCCAAAAGCTAAAAACACGAACTCTAAACGAAGCAAGTGATTAGAGGGCCTCATAAAATACATAGAGAATGTTAATGTGGTGTAAGGCAACCATAATCCACACACAGAACAGACGACTGCTCCAGTCATTTTGGCGATTTTCCATTCTTTTTGACGCACCATTGCCTCATTCCGCCTTTGTGAAAACGACGCAGGCACAATAAACGACGTTCGAATCATCATGGCTTGTATGTGCACTCTGGAGAGAGCGGCCTTCGATATTCGCAAGTAGGCGGGAAGCAGAATTGTACATGACAATAAAAAGGATGGCAGATAATACAGGCGAAAAAAACAGGGTTCTTTTGATTCGCTAAACATCAAAATACACGCAGAGGACCATGATGTTTTGGCCTTCCATCGCCATTCAAGGAAAGGTGCTATAAGACTAACAGTACTCAAACACCACACCAAAATAACAGCGCGCCTGGCTTTGAGGTGGGTAAGTCTCAACACAAACGGGTTCGTTACTGACTTGTAACGGTCATAACAAATAAGCAATAGAGTTATGAACGACGCATTTCTCAGAGCAGATGTTACAGCCTCATGCCAACAACAAAACAGTGTGGAATGTGCAAATCCTGAAACGCGAGCGATGGTGAACGGAACACAAACACAGCAGATTATAAAGTCAATAAGAGCAAGATTTGCGATGAACTTCGTTGCTACACTCCGAACACTTCTCTTGTTCCAGTAGATCAGCAAAACAGTGCAGCTAGCACAAATACCAAGAACAATTTCCAACCCCAGCACAATTATAATAGAGATCTTAAATCCTGGGGAAAGGCCCAGCTTTTTATACTCTGAGGTAATGTTACTGGACATAAGGCGGCGTCTGCGCGACAAACCCGCGGCAAACCGTTAAAGCACCATTTACGGGTTGTGATGCCCGCGTTTTCTCCCCTTTCTGTCACCTCGCTTGGCCTGTTCCTCCTACGTGACTGTTATCTACCAAACTCTGCACGAATGATTTGTCTTTGAGAGCGATATTTTCACCTGCGAAAACAAATTGCGGAATGAGCTTTGTTTATGATACGTCGATTTGTCAATGATCGCACATACGATTGGCTGAATTATCAAACACGTCTGACATATTACTACAGCAGTGCCATTATCTTCTCTTCAGGCTCTCCCGAATTCTCGTTGGAAAAATAGTTAGTCTGCTTGCTCTGGGACTGAACAATGACTAAGTAGACGACACACACCACAGACTTGTAAAACATCCTCATCTGTTTTTTCTTAAATTGGTAGAGGAAATCTCCAAGCCCACACACTGCATGTTTCCGACGCAGAACTAGAGTGCGCTAATATCTAAACACAATTTGCATTTACGGCGTTGCAAATGATTTTCTGCCTTCTTTTGTCGCAAACACCTGCTTAGATCTTAAAAAGGATAATCGCCGAGAACCCTTTCCAAAATGCACTTCTTGATTCCTCACTCTCGAGGAATAAAGTATCAAAAAGGGTATTTATTGCGCAGCGAAGTGATATTATATTCCATCAAAGGACCTTCAATACACTAGATTCTTAGAAATATCATCTACAATGACAAGAAGGGAGGCAAAATCAACTGTGCGCGTTATAATTACTTAGAATTCTTGTCACAGTATATTGACAAAATGGATATATAATTGGCGAAGAGAGAGTGTGCGGGAAGCAATTCCTAATCAACTACAAATCGATGCCGATCCCCAGTTTAATTAATAATGAACTTATCACGAATTACAACATTCTACCAAAATAAATATCCGTCGGAAAATGCGATCCGCGAGGTCGATAAAGTATAAATTGATCGTGGAGATTCTGGGGTAGATGAATACGCTAATCGTCTAACGGTAACAATAGAGCGATCTTCTTAGAGCCTCCAACAATGCAAAGGAAAGTAATACCCATTAAGTACATTTGCGACCACGTGCAGAGCCAAAGGTCTTTTGCATGTCTTTTGTTAAGTAAGATACACATTTGGTACGCGTACAGTTCAAGATTATATTTTATGAGCGACCTTGACCGACTGTTATTGTTTTTGTTTGCTTGATTACAAATTATGAACCGGAAAAAAAAGAGTCGCAAAGAAACTACAAGAGCATAGTTTAAAAAATTGCGCTAACTAGTGAACGTCACGCAAATTATTCGAATGCAGGTTGAAACTCCTTAATATATTTCTTATTTTTTTCACAAAAATAAACAAAAGAAAGGACAAATCTTCTCTGTAAATCACGAAAAAAGTAACTAAAACCACAAATTTTACTATGAGAGAGACACTCCGCGAGGGCTTTTTTCTTTCTTTCAGCAACAACGTCAAAGATACCACGGATAAGTACAGAGAAGTTTCTATAATGTAATGTTAAATTATTATAGGTGATCACATGATTTCGAGTGCAATTTAGAATAAATAAGCACAAGTAAATTTTTTTCAAAGACTAACAAAATTGTACCGGCCCGTAGGGCGAGTGCAATTTGTGGTCTTTGAAAAAAATTAACAAGTGCTTATTTATTCCAAATTGCACAAGAAAATCATGTGATTACATATTAATAATGTACATGAAAAAATACGAGATAGCTTATCGTAATTTAAATGCAGAGGCAAAGCGCGCGAAAATAATTTATTCAACCCTGCGAGTAACTTTGTGCGTACGATCAAAACAATAATACATAATGATAGTTTCGCATCTTTAAGGCGCAAAGTCCGGCTAAACAGTTCAAGGAATTGTTCAGTCTGTTCCCGAATCACTTTCGATGAAATGGAATCGTCCTTTCGAGGTTTAACCATGTTTGTTTTTTAATTTCGGCGTAGAATCACTCGAGTAAAGTGTTAAGCTGAGTCGGTTCGAAATTTTCGATTTCCTTGGCAATTCCCTTCTCTAAACACCAATTTTTCCAAACCAAAAAGCAGTGCTTTTTACAGTGTTTTCGTGGTTAGAGCTGTTTTTCAGCCGCTGTATTGTTGTTGCGGTGGCGTAAAAAACCTACTTGATACTCCGGCCATCGTTTCGCTCGCAAATTTTTAGCGTATCCAAACGTTGTGACATCCAAGGTTCGCACTTGATTGTTTATCTGTGAGTTTATTTGATTATTGGCCTATCAGAATGTCTGGTTTGTTACTTCTTTGCACTGAGTTAACCTTCTTCTGCACTGAATTACCTGAAAACTGTATTTATCTTAACCATTCAATCAGAACTGAGAAATTTTTTCAAATGAATGAACAATGTCAAGCGTGCGTCCATCCAATTCGGGATGCACGCGAATGGTTGGGAGAGCACGAAGGTTGCGTAAGAGATGCCCGAGGTACAGCCGAGAGCATCTATGGCTACTTAATTGCCTCCCAACTATCCGCATGTATCCCGAATTAGATGGACGCACGGTAAACATTGTCCACTTTTCTGACAAAGCGAGACATTTTTCACGCTGAAAAGTCGCATTTACTGTACTGATAAAATTGCAGTGACGTCAGCCTGAACCATTTATATAAACCATCCCCTTCTTTTTCACAAAATAGTAGCCAATCAGAGCGCGCGTTGGAATGTTGCCATGTTCTAATCACTAATGTATTTCTAGAAAAAAAACATCAAGACAAAACAGCTATATCGACAATGTAAATATATAACAAATTTAAGTTAAAAATAGGAACCTTCAAAACTTCAAGTTCCTGGGGAGTTGACTGCTGTGCTCTAAGTTTAGCGCACCAATGTTTCGGCCGACTGATTTTTCCCAGGTGGTTATTTTTAGACCTTAACTGATATGCATCCAGAAAATGGCTTTTGCGTTCTAGTGCAATGTTTGCGATATCGCATAACATATATGAATTTGTAGCTTCTCCCCTTTTGGATGAACAAGGAATATAACGATCAGAATATTGATTCTAAACAAGGTAGAAAGGTAACGAGCTGAGTGAGGAAAAATGCAAAGAAGCCTGTGTAAAGTTCGCTTTTGAGAACAATATCACTAGAAATGTAACGGCCCTATGGTTTTAAATTAACACCTGTCAAAATGGTAAAGCTATCAAGGAATTATTTGAACCGCAAATCTGTTCCAGAAGACTCAAAGTATTCGAGTTCGCACAATAAAGCCGGTTCACAATAAAGATAACAATCACAATAAAGATAACAATCACACCGTACCGTTGCCGCATGTCACCCAATAATAAACATGAATTATTCATAACTGTCCGATTTTCATAGGAACATTAGGAAATGGCTTCTCATTATAAAGAAGTTTTGAATATTTTTGCAGACTTGCAACGATTACCACCAGGCACGGAAATTATAATACATGAAGGTAAAAAACTTAAAGGAAGTCTCATAATGTAAAACTCCAACTGATAATTAAGTCAAATAAATGGTAACAATTACAAAAGTGGGACTGTACGTCATAGTTAAAAGTAATTTTTTTTAAATAGCAAAAATAGTATTGATGATTAGGATTATAATAACAGTAGTTATAATAATGATAATAATAATAACAATAGCTAACATAATATAATAATAATAATAATGAGAATCAAAGTGCTCTGTGAGCAAACTCGTGAATTGACACATGATTTTTTAGATTATGTTTAATGTTATCTGGTTTAGGGAATTTTGTGGTTGATTGTCATATCTAGAGTACGAGCAGTAGTTCAGTGTTCGCTAATGTAGCAAAGAAACAAAGTAACGTTGGGATAAGAAGGCATTACCATTGAAATGATCATGCTATTACATTTGACAAGGTGGATGATGTCATGTGTTTTAAACGTCTATCATTTTTGTTTCTGGTTTAAGAGAAAAGGTTGGAAGTAAATGTGGGTGAAAAGTGTGATTTACTGTCTTTCGTTGTAAATATTAGAAAATCAAGGCAATTCTGTCTTAATGAAAACATTAACGATTCCCTCTTTATCAAAAGAGACAAACGGGAATGAGTTTTGAGTGATATAACTAAGCTAAGCCTGCCACCGTCATTTTGGATCTCCGCCTGGGTAGATTTAAGTCACGTGCTAGGCAACGTGTAATCAATAACAAGATAGAATTTCATTTCAGGCCTATTTACCAATTTTGTGGTGTGTAACTTTCGCATTTTAGTACGTTGTATGAATGTTGAATCTTCAAACTGTCTTGAAACTTAAAAGAAAATTGTTCTTTTAAAATTCACTGAAAATCGGTAGCTAAAACTGTTTGTTTAGGTGTTATTTGATTTTCGTGTTAACTTGTTATTTCGTCAGTCGCCGGCATCTTTTGTTGCTTCACACAGGAAAAACACACGATACGAAACGTAATGATTGATTTTGTCCTCAATCACGCCATAACAGAAGAAGCTTTTGAACATCTGTAAACTCCGAGCACTTCACTGTAAGTGATATTTTCAATGAATCTTCGGATTGTTTTCAAGTTCAAGGATTGTAAATTACAATTTTATGAAAAATGAAGGTTGTTCTGTTATTTCAGTGTGAATCCTTGCATGCCTGCCAGTCGCTGGCGCCGCTTGTTGAAACTAAAACGTAAAAAAAAAACTCTTTAAAAGATTATAATTGGCTTCTTTTTCACCCCACCACTATTCTTAGCAACAAAGGTCGCCATTTCGTCTTTTTATTGCTCGCCAAAAACTATCAAATGCTCTCAAAAGCCTAAAATCTAAAAAAAGTTTACAGGAATCGACCAATCGAGCGAGCGAGCGAATGCCATTCCCCACATCGTACCTATAACTCGCTCTTGCGCATGCGCGCAATTCACGAGTTAAAAAGGGTGAAAGATTCAACGATATTGATAATAGTATTGATAATAATGATTAGGGTTATATTAACAGTAGTTATAATAATGATAATAATAACAATAATAATGATGATGATAATAATAGTTAAAGTAATAATAATAATAATAATGAGAAAAAGGGTGAAAGATTGAACGGAGCCTTTCAAATAAGGCAGCCGTAAAACATCAGACCATATCCAGAATCATCGACACCTTGTTGAGTGAATAACACGAGTTACTATTCTCTGGAAAAAACGACTGTTAGGCTCGTCTTGTTTAGTCGTAAGACACAATGTAGGATTACAAGCCACGAAGTCGCAATTAAAAACGTTGTGCAACAGAATAAAAAGTTTACTCGTATGATACAGATCTCTTTGACCCAGGCTCCTAAGAGGTGTTGACACCTTCCTTTCCGCGACAACTTGACGAGTAGTTTCACATATGTGCCCTATGCCGCTAAACATGGCGCTTTTATCTCTGCTGATCAAAGCATTATGCATGACTCATGCAAAATAGGAACCTCGAAAACAGCCAGACTCACCAACGATTACTCCGTTGAAGGTCGGCTGATAGGGCATCAAGTCAAATGATGAAAACAGTCTCGGGTTTTGTATCCCTACGAGAGCTCTTATTTTATCTTCGTTCTACGTTGGCTATTATTGCAGCATCATTTAGAACGGAAGAAATTTTCAACGACAGGAACTGTAACAGAGAGAGAGAGTTAAGTATTTCAATTGTATGTGTTGGCTAGAAAGGTCCGCACACTGAAAAGGAAAATCGAATTCCGAAGCTTGTCTAAAAAACAACACGAAAAACAACAGCGACAACATTTAGTAAAAAAAAAAATGTACCAACCGGATTACTTATTAGAAACTTAGACATACTTAAACAGGTACATTGCCTATGACCTCAGGCTTAAATGTTTATTTCGTTTTGTTAGATCATTAAAAGTCTATTTAGTTCTATACAAATGAGAAAGAGCCTCTCATAGAAAAATAGAAACTAATGATAAAAACTATTTTAAGAATATTGTATGTTGAGTCATTTATATACATTCACTTCCTGACCTCAAATGGATCATCACCAATTAAAATCGCACAACAACTCTAAAAAAAACCTCTCCATCATGAGAACCTACTTTTCAAAGTTCCTTAGAATTCTTGTCCAACAATCTCTGTCAGTGATGGAGTTATATGAAATAACAGCGCTCTAGAATAATAATACACGCTGATTCTACATGAATGCGTTTAAATAACTTGATTCTAAATGAAATATCCCGAAGCGAACACAGTCATTTGGCGATAAAAACCACAACTTCTACACTTAAAAGTATTTTAAAATTCTAATAACTTTGCTTAAATGAATAAAAATCCCTACACGAATTTTGCTAACGTTGTAACTCCTTAAATGACGTATTCAATTACATTAACACAAAATGCAAGCATAAATACTTTAAGAATTTCAATAGTTGAAACATTGAAGTCTTACAAATTCTATTAAATCTTTCGAAAACCATTCTCACAGACCATTGATAAAAATTTCCATATTCATTCTTAAAAGCAACTCTCAATAGCAGTATTCAAAGTCAATTTCATACAAAAATAGAAGTTTGCCTTGTTCTAAGCCCTGACAAAACTTACGGATCCTAAATGTTATTGCAATCAGAGAGCATACGTTGCTACGAGTGACCGCTGCTTCTTTGAACCTTGACTGCGCCCTCCATTCCTAACCGCGCGAGTGCCATCTCACTCCTCAATCTCATTACTTCCCAGTATATCTCGGTTACTAATGAATAAATAATCAAAAACAAACACGACAGTTAAAGAAAGTCGCTACAACGATAAAAGAATATGCAGCTTTGAATGATATCATATTTTCGCATTTTCTCGTTTTGAGACAAACTGCAAACATAACCCGTTCTAATGATGAAAGTTTTACATATAAGAAATTTTCGCAATATACCCAAGAAGGGATACATTTGACCCCCAACAGTCCTGATTTATTGGCAATGCTGCGGGTAAATCTAAGTCTGCTATAAGGAATTTTTTTTACTTTAAAGGAAGGCAATGATCTAACATTTCAGTGGCACTTGATTATACGCATCTCGTTTTCTTTTTTGTTTTTTTTTTTTCCATCACTAAAGTTTCTCCTCTTCCATATAACAAACACTTGCCATTTTATTGTTTTTCCCCTATGATTTGCTGTCTTGGTTAATGTTGCTGTTGTCATTTCGTTGTCTATTTCTTTCAAACGCAGAGGTAAACCAACCAAAAGAGGTACTTAGAGGTATTTCCCATTTGCTCTGAAAGCTACAGCTATTAGGTAAACTATATTCACACCTACCGTCTGCCTTCACAAGTCCTTGCTGGATGTAACGCACATAAGTGTAAAAATCGCACACCGCTACAATCTAACACGAGAAGAATATAAGTTAGGAGACGTAAATGGTCTTGAATCAGCAAACGGCTGGTAAAGTATTGAAGCCGTTCAAGGCTATGATAAACGCTTTTAAGTTATCAATAAGGGCCCGCGATCAAGCTGACTTTCCTAAGGACGTCGCCAAAAGTTAGGTGTTACCACATATGCCACTTAAGGCTGGTGGAGAGGAAAGAGAAAAGAACCACAGAACACACTTGGACAGTTAAAAAGAACTCAAAATATAGAGAACACAAACTTCAGATTCCTTTAAGTCCATGACTGCAGACTTGGATAAACATGTGAAACATTTAGACCACTCTTAGCCTCATTCCAGTGATCCTACATACAATTTACACGCACTGTAATTTGTTATTTTCAGTTTCCCCGTGAAAATTTATATCTTCACTAAAACTGCTTTTGCATTCACACGATTACCACTCACCCTGACTCTACTGTTGCGACTGAGGTTATACCAGTCACCTTTTTCTGATAACTTCACACGGTGAAGACAAAATCGAGACGTTCCTGTGAGCGCACACTTCCTACAGTACAAAGAAAAGGTGGAGTAGATTTGAGGAAAAGTCTAGAGTAAGTCATTTGAGATATATGAAGAAAGGGGGTAAGTTTCTCACGAAACTATGGTGCTGCGTCGGTAGGAGAGTATAACAAGATAATTTGGTTTTATCAACTGTGCTGATAATGTAAATTGGCCACCGTTAAGAGTTCCTATGCCCTTCGTCATTCGCTCTGATGCTATCAGAAGATAATCCAAAAAAACCAAGTTTACTTATCAGCTATAGAGTAAGATGAAAGTAATATACCTTCACGTTGTATTAACCCTTTACACCCTTACATAAATAGCAGTAGTCATATTCTCCAAACCGTTCTCTATACATTTCCTAGGTTGCTAACAAGGAGAATTTGTTTAATACAGTTAGGAACTTCTTTAGTAATTGATCATTTCCTTTATTCTTGTGACCACGATATTTGATGTGGGGTGATATTATAGTGAGAAATTACATGCTAGTCACGCTTAGGGGTTTAAGGGTTAAGCCACACAATGATTGAGTAAAATTGATCTCATACAAAGGTTAGCATTAGAAATGATGTGTTCCAACATTGTCCTGAATTCTGGGTGCACAATAAAATATTGAAATATTTGTATGAAAAAGGACAAAGGAAAGGACACAAAACATGAACTTAAAATGACACACTGCAATCACACATACCTGAACACTGGTTTGCCACTAAATGTCTCCATCATTAAAGTGTTGTTTTCAATTGCACTATGTACAGCTAATGCGAGCTAAAACACAGAAAGAATAAAATGTGATGTGGTCACAATTTCTGCCATGCACTGACAACAGATTATTAACCCAAGAAACACACCCTACACAACCTGTTTATATTGATGGAGCTGTGATTCTTCAAAGAGGACACAGCAGGGATTAAGAAGGTAAAAGGGAGAGTAGGGATGGCATGGGGGGGGTGGGTTGTGCGTGTGACAGGCACCACTTCCCCTTCCCATGCTGCCATAATCATCACAAGTACAAAAAGCCAAAAGCTAACGCAGAGAAATTTAATTTTCCCATTTGCTAATTACTTAGAAGTTTACAATGTATACTTTACCTCAGTAATGACCACATACCTCCTTATTAGGAAAGTCTAAACATGGCCCAACATCTTCTTTATATATTCTGGCTAAAAATGGCTGATCGTGAGAAACAGAACGTTCATCCATCCATTGTAAAAATTCTCGGAAAAGGATCACATCCACCTAAAGATAATTTACATGTTTGATTGAATATTCAAGAGCTTTGAATAGAAGTACAGCCAGGTTGAGAATAATTTTCAAAATAGAATACCTGTAGGTTGAACAAAAACAATCAATAGCTGTCTTAGCACTTTAATTTGGTCCCAAGGCTAAATAAGGAGAGTAATCAGGCTACAAGTAGGTTTTGAAATATTTCAATCCACAGGGCAGCAACACTAAGACACTAGGAACCCTACTTTGAGAAGAGTCCTTACTAATGAATATGGGGTAAAATTTCCATCAGAATTAGCACAATATTTTTTGACTGCAATTACTTCAATTTTCCCCAATACACCAAAACTGTACTTAACCCTTTAAATCCCATGAGTGACCAAGAGAGAATTTCTCCTCACAATATCAGTACAATATCAAGCAGACAAGTGATGAGAATGAAGAAAAATATCAATTAGGGGATTATAAGTTGATCCAATACCAAATTCTCCAAACTAACATCATAAAAACTGTATGGCAGACAGTAAAAAGAATTACTAATGAGATCTTGGGAGTTAAAGGGTTAAAACTACAATGCAAAAATAAGAGAATAAACAAAAAATGTTTGTACCAACCTCCGATTCATCTGAAGGGGAATTATTTCCATTTTGTGGCCCACGCAAACATGTTCCATCTAACCTCATTGTCACTGCAGCATCACAATCATATGAGTTACAATCTGGACATGGGCTTAGGTGCTCACTGCTGTGTCGTCGCCAGCCCATTCCTCTAGAGTGACTTTGTGATGATGTGGAGGTTAACACTAACTGTTTAAGAGCAGACACTTCTGCTTGAAGAACTTCAACCTATAAATAACAGCATGGGATGACGTTTGTTTCATTTAAAAATCTCATTGCTGTTTCCGTACTCACAAATGAAATCTGAAAAATATAACTTAGTGACAGATTTTGACAACAAAGTTACATCCTTGTTCCAGGTCTGACTGTATTATGATTCCTACAGGTGGTTAAACTTGCACAATTTAGCAGTTGAAGCTGAGTGCATAGGAGTATCTTCTGTAATGATCTAGAATATTTCAAATCAAGCCTTGCCATGCCTAATCATGTAAAAACTTATTTGTAAATGGAATACCGAGGATCAACAAAATACAAATAGTTTTCCACCAACCTTGTTATTTGCTTCCTTGAATCTCTTTTCTGCTGCAGCCCTTTTAACATTTGCAGCACGAACCATGGCATGAGCCTCCTGTTAGATTAATAAAGAAATAATGCAATAAATCACTTTGAAGACATTGTTCATTCAAATATAATGACAAATTTAGAACTAGCAATTTGACTTGAATTCCCAATAAAAATGAGTGGCACTTAAGTTATCTTCAATCTACATGTACAGTTGTATATTCAGAACAAACCTGAAACAGACTTGCTGTCAGTTCTTCTAACTCTGATTCCAATTGATTTCTGACTCTTGATAGTTTTTCACATTCTTCATCTTTCAGCTTAAGCTCCTTTATTGAGACAACATCAGAATTATATCATTACACTTAAACAAATGAAACAGTTGCAAGTGTACAGGTTTTGGTGCCCAAGCACTCTAACATAACTGGAACTGATAGACAAAATGGATCAAAATAAGTTCTTATTTACGTTGCAACCTTTAACATAATTAACAAGTCACTTCCCCCTACAATTTCCATACATTAATCAGCAAACAAGTTATGAGAATACTCAAACTTATCAGCAAGAGGTTATCTTGATCTAAATCCAACTTCTTGTGCCTAATTCATAAGGAAATGTATAGCAGCTAGAGGGGAGGATTAACAATCAGATCTTGGGAGTTACAGGTAAAGGCTTAGCCACAGTCTTTCAAATCTTATAATATCTCGATCCTTTCAATTGCGTAGGTGAAAGGTAAATTCTAAGAATGGAAGAGAATTCTTTCCTATGGCCAGTCTTGTAAACTCAGCAGTACACTTTGCATCCAAAAAATTGACTCTATTAATATCTTATGAAGTTGATAAATGTCATGATTATCATTGCTTATTTTCAGGACTGAGTTAAGAGAATTCACACAATGATCACTCTTCAGACTCCAAGAATTATCTCTCCAGAGTACTACATTTAAAAGCCCTCACCTCTTGAGCTTTCTTAAGCTCCTCTTGAAGTCGTTCAAAAGCCTGTGCCTTCACCTCTTCACGACTTGGTGACGTTGGAGCACGATCCCTGAAGGTAAAGTCTTCACTGTTGAAACTTTCATTCAGTGTGCTAAAGACAAACAAACAAGCCTCGCGTAAGATAAAAAAAGTAATCACTGTCATAGAAAATAAATTATGTTGAAACTGGTTCATTGTCAACAGTTTAAACTCAGAGCTTAAAAAATAAACTCATATTGGAAATCTTGGCTGGTAAGGATTATTGTTGCAGAAATCAGAGAATATTACAGTTTCATTCTCATTCCCAGCTGATACTTTCACATCCAGAATAGTTTTGTCTTCTCCCAAGATATCTGTTACAAAATAGTACAGGGTACACTGTAATTCCCCTCAAGGCTAACATGAAGCCAGAATAAAATTTTTGTGTCCTAAAAATGATCTGTTAAAGAAACAGTTCTTAAGATATCACAAGGGATAAAAATGTTTTTACCAGTGAACAAAGGATCAATCTTTTCACTCATTTCCACAAGTGCTGTACACTTTACTACACTGTATTTGCTCATGTTCAAACAGGTTAGTGGTGACCCAGATTCAGGAAGTTGATGAATCTGTACATTAGGTGTTAAAATTTTGGTCAATATAAAGCACGACTTAGATTTATAGAGAGAAACTTGTGGTTCCTTGTAGGTTCAATATCCTGTGGTTGACATTTTTCTTTCCTCTCATTATCTCATTAAAAAGACGTGAAGTGAGAGGCCTCTTGAAAACAACACTAATTGTCATACTGGGAAATTTATCACCCTCCTAACAAATGCAAGTCAGAGCTCTAGGGTCTTCCACCATCTAGAAATCCATTCAGGATTAGACACAATACTGTACAGCAAATGTAGTAAAAAAGATACTTTAGGAATGTTTAGAAACGTATTCAGCCTATTGGATGACTCTCAGATGCGCCCAGACAAAGACAAAACCAATTATGCATGTGTAACAATTACAACAATGTGATCTGAAAACTATTAAAACAGACAATTTTTACCTTCAAAATGAAAACACACTTATGAAGCAAAAAATTTATTTAGTCCATAACAAAGAATTTTCTAAAATCCCAGAAACACCTGAAACGACTAGAATGATCAAAATGAACGGCTTAACTTCTTAAAGACAAATACAAACATTTCCGTATGTTGTGCTCTTGCCTGTCTTAAGCTTCACGCCATAACACAACACATAAAGCTTAGCACTGCTCGGCTAAAAACTCGAATTTTCAAAAGCTACAAACTATCTCTACAAAATCCCTTTTCAACTCCTAAATAAACGTAAATACTTATTCCCCTCACCTTCCATCGACAACCATCTGACCCTCAGAATCACTACCATTCGAAGTACCAACTGGGGATGGTGAACGAGATCTTTCTCCGTTTGTAAACGAAGCCCTCGATCGCTCCCTTGCTCTATTGTATTGCAACTGTGAAGCATTGCTGCATGTCCTTTGCCTTATAGCCGTACCAAATATATCGGGTTCACTGGAGGTTCGTTGGAATATCGCTTCTGGCGATAAATACTTTGAATCAGAGAGGACCTCAGTCATCTAGAAGTCGCCGAAGGCACGCACTACAACTAAGGTAAATTAAAACAACAAAAGTCGTCTCACTTCTGTCAACAACACTGTGGCGTGAATTAATCCGAAATGCTGCTCATGGTATATTTATAGAGGTCGATATTTTTGCATAAAACCGCAACAGTCCACGGCAAATGATAAAATTCAAAAATAATTTATGACCAAAAAGCCGGCGTCTTACTCCTTATCTTGGCAAAGTTGTTACGTCGACGTATTTCGAAACCGCAGTGGTTGAACGAGTCCAGATGATTACCTCAGATTTGATTTGCATTCAAAACTCGAAACACCAACGCCTGCCAATAAGGCACACTTGAAGCAATACAAATTCAACGACTTTACAATGTGCCTCTCTGTACTTGATACGAATTCGTGACATCCGATCTTTCCCGAACCTGCCGGACGCTGTAAACAATATTTAGTTTCCAAGGTGTATTATCCAGTACAATTAGTCTTCCAAATGCTCTTATGTAAATAAAAAAGACCAGCTGCTGAGTCAAATGGCAGCTTAAGCCGTAAAACTAAGTGCACTTCGAACAAAACCCTAAACAACACGACACAAATATACGTATCATGACTAGAGCAATCTTGGTAGTACCCAGTCCTCGCGCGTATTGATAAAAGAAATAAACTCAGTAGGGGAGAGAACGTAGGATTGTTTCTCTAAATCCACTCCTTTTCAGCAGATCCAAAAGGGCTGGCAAACGAGGGTCGATAGCAATCGATAAATAAGGACGTTATGTAATGAAATAAATGAGCAATCCATAATCACAGAACGAACAACAAAAATCGTACGTGTGATTATCAACCAGTTTCGGTCGCAGAATAAGGCTTCGACCCCTCTTTTATTCCCTTTGCTGTATAACTAAAAGAGAAACAAGATCTGAGGTTGAGAAGACTGCAAGTATACCTTTTCCACTCGTAAAAACGAGAACAGACGGCGGGCTTAATACTCAGGTCACGGGTGAAGGGTCGAAGGTCACGAGTCATTAGTCAAGGGACATGAGTCACGAGTATCAGAAGACAGCATTCCGGTAAATCAAATTTCTAACCTCATAGTTTTAACCTAGAACATACGGATTTACCGCGATTAGGCCGTGTATACTAGTGTGGACCCCAAATCAAACTTTATTTAATGAGTAAACCTTAAAAACCCCATGCCATCTCTACGGAGAAAGAAATGGCTGCCCTCCTCTGAAAATAAGTAAATCGGCACTAATTTCGTTTCTCGCCAGAAAAGCAAGAAACATTCGATAAAAGGCTGCAAATATTCTGAATATCAAACTCATCTGTGTTTCATGACAGCATACCAAATCGCGATTGAGTCATGCTCTAATGAGGACTTTATCTCTTCTTCACGAAATGTGTACAAAGAAAGGAAGCGATCGCAGAGACCGAACGGGCAGCTAAGAAAAAGAAGGGAACTCTCACAAATAAGATCAACTTAAACTATAGTTTAAGAATATGATTCCGATATGACTGTACATGTTTTTCAAGCTCTAACTAGTGTCCTTTGATTCATGTTGATCATAAACTTTCAGTACAACAAGCAGTATTCCGCTACTTCCTCATACTTGCATCCCTCCACACAGCACTCTTCATGGTAGTTCGTAGGTTGACTAGGCTCCACAGAATGAAGGTCTCTCCTTGCTAATTTCTTGAGGAAGTGCTTGGCCTCTTTCTCCGATTTCACAAAATCTGTGAATCATTGAAAAAGGTTTAATCAGTTAAGCGATCAATCAATCAGGCAATTCATATTGATGGCGGATAGATCGACCGAATAGCTTGGCAAGCAAAACAGAACAAAGAGCCTAACATGCAGTCACTTAAGTGCCGTATTTATTCGATCAAAGGTTGCGGCGTTTATTGAAAATTTAGATTTATCGAAGCGGCTTTTATTCAAAGGCGGCGATTATTTGAGGAAGGCGTATTATTCAAGATCATTTTTTTAAACATCGACAACAATTACGGAATAACATTCGAAAATATTATGTGAGACATAAACTTGTTTTTAGTGCTACCGTCCGATTTCCTAATATTTCATTTTCTTACTATCGTTGAGTAAAAATTGAGTGCGGTGATTATTTGTTTTTTGATACGCATGCGCTTTTAAGTTGTACCTTGCAGCACCCCACCACCCCCGCGTGACTATTGGTAAAACCCTGGGCAGGTACATTGGCCAGGGCCAAGCAAAAACGATGAATTCGATCAGGCGTAAATCGAATGATAAACTATGAACTGTGCTACACCAGTCAGCACAACGGTTGTAGAGAAACCAATCACAGAGAAGCATCGTGTTTAATGAGGAGACTGGTTACCATTCAACTCCAATGTATACAGTAGAAACGATTTCACGTCAAAATTGATTACGAAACATTCGATGACAAGTACCACAGAAAGAACTACTGACCATGAAACTCTCGTCTGACATAATACAAACCTCTCTTCTCAATGCCTCGCCTGAAAGCACGATTCAAACACTGCGAGTCCAAAATCGCCTCAAATTCTGATTGACTCCAGCAAAATTTGAAGTCATACCGTTTGGCTGAAATCGCTTGTAAATAAAGGCAAACTGCTACAAGTACAAGAAGTTTGATACTGCAAGACATGGTGCTAAGAACGGGAGAGAAAATTACACGGGTTAATACGAGAACAAACCATGTCCTCCCCAGGCAAACTCAAGAGTAATTTGAAATAAAAAATCATTGCAAATAATGACAGCGTGCTCAAAACAAAATATATTATTAAAAACCCGAAATAATTAGAATTTCTTGATTAAATTCTTAAGGTATATTTTTTCCATGGATATAATACTAGGCTATTTCTTCCTGGTAGTTCTGCTGCAACATAGATCATTGGGACAGAGTTGTCTGAGGAGAAAATATGGGAAAGCTGGTCCTTTCCTTACCCCCCACCTATGCTCTGCCCGTTCTCGTTACATAAATAATAATTCCAGTTGATCCAGGGGCTCCTGCTGATCTAACCTTTCCGCGCAAAGTATTTTCGGGCAATAAAGAAGTCTATGTGGCGTTGCTCTCTCTAAAATTGTCTGTTTGCTTAGCTTGCCATATTGCAATATCAATCTTACAAGGAACTGATCCTTTCATAGTATAGAAGGACGGGTTTCAATTTGGTCAAGCTATTCTTGTGAGAAGTAAACATTGGAATAGTATAATAAGCTGGCCAAATATTCACAGTTTATCTATAAAAGTACCACGAAAGTTGAAGAAAATACATTAACTTTTAATTACTAATTACAATCTCAACGCCGAATGCACAAGCATCTAGTGGTTAGCCAGATTTAAAAAAATGGTTTTTTTTCAGTATGAGTCCAAACGTATTTAACTCTTGTTGAAATCTCAGTGGACACCCTTCAAAGGCCCCGTAGTACGGATGTTGAAACAGGTGTTTTTCGGAGGTTTTACCGCTTGACGTCTGAAGTTATAACATGATCGATACCCACTGTTCAGAACTGAAGTAGAAGATGTTAGGCCAACGTATATGTGCGCGGCTATTATCAACAACATCTCACATGAACATTGAAAATCTTCCATTACATGATTCAAAAGAAAACAAAAGTTGTGTATTTTTTTCTTACCCGAGTTAAGCGTGCATTCAATCCTGCATGTATTTAACTAATGGCCTTAAAGCCAACAATGCCGGCCACTATAAGCTTCACAGGTCTACATTAAAATCGTTTCCCGTCTTGTTTTCTTAACCGATTGGATAGTAACATATGAGGTCAATTGAAAATCACGGTTTTAGTAAGTTTTTAGTTTTCATACCTTTACTTTTTAGCGTCCCTCGGTCCATCTAAATATTTTCACCAAATTTGAGACGATTTTTATTCAAAAACCGCTTTAAGTTTTCCGATGGCGCCAAAATATCCTTTAATGCGAGACTAATGGTTGGGTAAACGAACAAGAGCATTTATCTGATCAACACATAGATGCTCTTTAATCTACCGATGAAATGTCATCTTTACAATCACTATCTTTCGATTTCCAAGGGATCTTTCGCTTTCGTTCCTCTTATAATTAAAAGTGTAGACAGAATTTTTTATTAACGACCGTGTTCGGTCATGCGAAGTAAACGACACTCTCGCCTTTTGAAAAACAAAGGTACACGCTTTTGAGAATTATTAAACATGGATCCAGGTTAAGTGCCTTGTCTTTTGTTTCCAAACAATCACGTTTACAGACTGGTTTACGGTTCGTTGGATAAATTTTCCCAGGGATTTGTTATTTTTACATTGTATTTTTTTACCAAACTTTCATGACAGAGATCTTAAAATGATTTTAAAAATTTGTGGCGTTTGTCGGAGTGTCTTGGATTTTTCTTTCAACAGAACGATAACTTGACCCAGTAGGTGCCATTGTAACAAACATGGAGTGAACGTTGTTAAAAAAAATCATTCAATATGCCCTTCGATTTTAACGAACCATTCAAAGATCCATTCAAATTTGTATCAAACGAGACCGAAAAAAAACCTTTCGAGATCTTAATGTTGATCCTTGTTATTAAACGCACGCATGGCAAAGGTGTAAAAAATAAATGAAATTACGTGCATTTTGAAGATGAAGATCGAAGAAGTCATAGATCAGATCGAAACTTCCTTAAGAGCGAGATGAATTACAAAGCAAAGTATACTAACGAGATAATGTACTCAGTAAATCATAAATTTCTTGCAAACTGGACAACTCAAGAGCGATCTTAAGCAACTTATGATAGAAGTACCTACCTTTTATCAGCACAGCGCAAATAGAGCACTAAGGGATGACTTTTCACCGTGATTGTCGCCTAAGTTATCGTAAAGATAAATATAATTAAATTTACCAGTATTATACCTGAAGGCTTGGTTCCGAACTCCTTAAATTGCTTGAACAAAGCCTACGAAGAGTAGTCACCATGGAGACAAAGACCGCCAGAATCAAATGTGGAAACGATCAATTAAATCTAGGGATTGTTTTTATAGGACACCGGGCTATCTTTTGTCAACAGATACATTTTTATTTCCTATGAAACAATTATTAATTTACGTTTACTTGGCTTGGTTCCGTCGTTGCGTTCGCGTTAGAATTATGATGGACTTTTTTTTGTCCGTTCTGGAAGGTTCTTGACGGGATATTTATCAACGATTCTTTGATAGCTTAATTTAGCAGGGTTTATTAAATTAATTCACCGAAAAAAGACATACATAAACAGCGTTACTAATGACCTGGCGTGATATTTGATATCTCTTTAATAAAGCGTCTTTCAAATATGACTGGACTAGGGACTATGTTTTATTTCTAATTATTTTGAAAAAAATCGTCGATCTATTTGTGACAAAGAAGCTCCTAACGTCCGGTTCCTTTTTCAGCGAAGAGTTTCCGTTGAATAAAATTTCCATTTTTTTTGTTCTAGATATAGTAAATGAATAGAAATGCGTGTAAAAATTAAAACAATTTCGTCAAGAATTCTTTAAAAGAATAAAGCCACCGCTATTCTAGAAGCAAAAGGTTTTTTCAATTTTGGGATTTATCAAAATTGAAGATTTCTTAGCTGGAAAAAATTGAGCTTCTTTTTAATGCCACGTGCTGCTTTAATCAAGCAATAAAGCTGAGTAAATGTAGGTCATTCATTAAGAGGCAGTTTTTTAATTGCAATAATGAATCGAAGTAATGAGGCCGGTAGAAATCCTCAATTTCCGAGGTAAAACTATTAATAGTATTGGCACCGCCAAAAGATTGTGTAATGTTTTCCAAAATTCATACTTCTTCGTCTAAAATACTGAAAAAAAAATCAGTTGAGCTAAGAAAGAACTATAGTTCATTGGGGGAAAATTTCAGCCTGATTTTATTAGATCATCGTAGTCAACCCATATCCATTCAAAGTTAGCCATTCTTGTTCCTTTGTGCTTTAACAATTTCAATTATCATAAACATGACCCATATATCGCCAAAACAAATTGCTATGTCCCTTCACCATCACTACACCTTTTGTTGAGTTTCTATGTTGTTCACAGAATATTTGTCACGCCATTTGTCACAGCCAGACAATAAAACCTCCATTTCTCCCTTAAGTATGATCAAGTTGCAATGATAAAAATTAGGTATACATAAGACACACATTTTTTTCTCATCTTTTATGAAGTGGAATTCACCATTAAAAGGAACGTGAAGGAAATTTTAAAAAGTTCCCTCCCAGTCTCTACTTCGTTTTACCAGCAAGGTTGTAAGAAATGAGGAGTCTCTGTTTACCATGACGCACAGAGAACTGTGAGCAATGTCGGCCCAAGTGGTTGCACAAGAGCGCGACCGAAATATCTGGCTAGCGCCAATACATGTTCCTGTTATTAGTTAGGCGATATCTAGTGTTGTGGAAAAATAAAGTCAGAACAATGGACTTTAATCAGAATACGGAGAGAACAGTATCTTGGTTGTTTTTCAAATGTTTATCTTCAAACCTACAATAGTCTCCGACGAAATCCTAGGAAAAAACTTTTAAGAAAAATTCCTTAAATTCTATTCAGATGCTGCACAGTGTTCTAGAATTTCCTCTGCTCGGCAACCACTTTCATTACAACATTCTTCCATAAACAATCCGTAATTTGTAACGTAAGTAATACGTTTTTGTAGAAATCGTCTTGCTTTCTCGGGAGATTGCAGAATATTTTCACCTATGGGGAAACAAAATTATTACTCAACAAAAGCATTTCAACATTGTGAAAATATATTAGGTAAATAGGATAAAAAAAAAAAAAGAGATCATCGTCTGCGGGGGCAGACGAACCCAAGAGGGAAGGATTGCAAGGACTATAATTTGCATCTAAATTTTATCAAAATGATTACATTTTTACGCAACTCACATAGAAATTAAAGACAAACTTGCCTGACTTCCTCGTCGCTCGTTTTATGAGGTTCACGCAGTTTTTAGAAAGAAGCCTGTCTATCTCTGAAGTCGAGTAACACAGTTTATAATGAGCTTCATTTCCATCGTCTAGTTTGGCATTTGAAGCGATGACAAATGGCATCTCAGCACAAAGCAAGAAAATTATAAATATCAGCAAGAAAACGGTTGTTGTGAGACAAAGAAACCTCCTGAAAGACGAAACAAACCGAGACAGACTGTTAATTTAGGCTAACGAAAAATGTTTAAAATTTCTCACTAAGTAGCTCGCGGGAAAGGCGTCATTGTTTCGCGTTTTTTAGGTCCGCTGCAGCAGCGCCAGGAATGAGTCATTATCTAGCGCTCCTAAACTGGAGTGTCTCTCGCCCTCGCGCTTTCCTCGCAAATTCCTGAAACTCGCCTCTCCCCGACTGAAAAATGCAGAGTCATCATCGAGTGCTCTGGTTCGGTTTATCGAGGATGTTCGTGTTCCAGTGTTCGTGACGAGACAAATAATTTTCTTTTTTATTCGACGACTGATTATGAAATTTAAACGTCTCTCATTTCCAATTCAAAAGAATGAAGTAGCACAATTCGGAAGAGGCGTCGCGTAGAAACAGCTGGTGACGTCATTACGTGTGGTGTGCGCGTTCTAAATTGAATGGACAACAGGAACGGCCGGCTACCTATAATGTGTTAATAACAATTATCCAAAGGCTTTTTTTCATTTGTCATTATTGCCTCGACTCCTTCTTCATAATGAGCCAGAAAAAAAATTTGTTGGAAAATATAAGCCTTAGCCTCACACGGTACTCCTATACAATAATCAATGTTCTCCTTCGGTCAATTTTTTAACTCGCTTATTCTGCGGGAGAAAAAACAAAGCCTTTTTTTTTCTTTCATGATAGTGAACGCTTTTCGTTTCGATGAGAAATGACTGAAAAACTTTAATAAGTTCAAGAGCCAAAATAACTGGAAATTGAAAGCCTCGTTTAAAATGTATACTACAGTTAGACAGAGTTCCGGGAAATTTTAGCCAGTGAATGAAATTGTGAAAGGTAAAAGTTAGTGTGATGCCATGACGTTACTGGTTCTCATCTCATCGTAAAATGAAATCCAAAACGACAACTGTGAGGCGTAACGTTAACTAAATAAAGCCCAAAATAAAAACGTATACAACTTACATGATCGTCAGTCCTTGAAAAGATGCCGATCACTTCAACACTGCCTTCAATGACAAGGATCAACGAAGAACATAAAATTACTGGACCGTTGTTTGGCAGTTGTGGTCTTAATACAAACGCCATCGAGCTTCATAACTGACAACCTTTATTGTTCGATCGTATCTGATAACAAAACTTATTGTCCACGTATTTCATGATTAGATGTTATCGTGAGCGGTGTATACAGCTGTTTATCACACGTGGGAGAGATTCTGTCTCCGCCAAAAGATTATTTCGAGCCATTAGGAATTATATTATAAAAATTCAAACTAAATAAAGCATATCTGTTGAAGCTAATAGGATGATTAAGTGCATTATTTGATAAATGATTTACCTGAAGTAAGTTCCAGAAACTGATACGCTTCTTAATTTACTTTATGAATAATTCAGGCAAAAGCAGAACTAAAAAAATTCTTAAATTTTATAAGCAAAATCTGATAAAGGAGTAACTGTTATTCTACCTTTAAAACTGGTGGAGTATTTTCATTGTAAAAGAAATATGTATATATATATAATTCTATTCCATGATGCTTTTATTTCAATAGATTTTAAATGTCTTTAGTATCCAGAAGATAAAATGAGACAGTTTTCTGAATGTGATGAAAGACTCCCTTAAAAATTGATGATCATGAGTCAGTGTTCCCGAATGTTTTTTTTTTCTGAAGTGATCGATATTTATATACATAGAGAGAAATCTTGATATTCTAAATTTAGGATTATATGTTGATTTTGTGGGTTCTTGTCAGTTAAAAATAAACAGATCGATAAGGCAGTCTTTAAAAGGCAAAACTGTAAAAATATATCGTCGATTCGTTATTTTTATACCATAATTTTCTAGTAAATTTTTGGTGTAGTATAATATCGAAGAGAACATATCATCGATTTGTTAACTTCATATGCTTACTTGCAAAACTTTGGCGTGGTATAACCTCTTTGAAAACGCTCACCTCGCTCGTGACTCAATTCTGGAAGAGTTCTATTAATATCTTACTCCACAAACCTTTACTCCCTTCCAATGAAAATGTTTTTTTCCCATTCATGCCTCAAGTAAAACCTTTATAGGGGCTTTTTTTTACATGTTTATTTTTCCTTCACTTCCATGCTGTGCTTTAAAACGCTTTAAAAGCGCTGACTTAATATAAAAAAAGGTTTGGACCCCAATCGATCCGTGTGGTTTTCTCGTTAAATTGCCGGCAAACAAAATAATATATCTTTTCTTAATTCATTCTATTAGCGTCATATGCCTCCACTAAAGGAAGTTTCTGTTCAGAATCAATCTTTCAAAGCAAGAAATTTAAAATGTTTTCATAAAAAGGACGTCATCACTCGACCAAAATTGGAACCAAACTGATAAACACCCACACACAGGTTTATTACACAATTTCAACAAATACAAATGTGCCAATTTAAACACAAAAACAACATTTTCGTTAACTTCCGCTCGATGTCGAGAAAATGGTTTCATGATTTCCCCTAAAGTTCAGAACTTTCTCGCTCCAGTTCCAACCGAAACAGCGATGTTTGTAAACCATCTTAAACAGTTTCTCTCGCTGGGGGCTCTATTATAATTTTGATGATTATTACGACTTTCAAGCATACATAAATTCTATGCAAACACACAGCATTCTTCAATTTTTTGCTTTAGGACACTTTTGGAACGGTAAATTTACACTTCTGAGAGGCCTTTAAGTTATTGCACATTCCGGCGAAAAGAAAGCCGAGCTTTTAATCATCCCTTGTCAAAACGTAGAGAAAAAGAAGATAAAAATTGAAATGATTTTTCATTCGAGCAGGTTTTTATTTAAAGGCATGATTTTTTTATGTTGATGTTTAAATTTAAAACCAATGGATCCACTTATCCTTTCAATTACTCTATGCTTTGTTGGTGAAACAAATGATGTTACACTTTTAGGCCTTATCCATCGGTTAGTAAAAACAGACTTCCTTTATTTGAGAACGTTTTTTGAATTAGTCTCTTTAAATTAGACCATCAATTCACGTTTAAAAGTGAGGCATTGAGTTTTTTAAAAGCTTTATGTCACTCTGATGGTTTTACAGAAGGATCATTCTTTGTAACTTTGGAAAGGATCATCCTCCAACATTACCGGAAAAAAAAGAAAACAGATGCTCTACATAGCAATTATCTATCAAAACTAATCTAAAAAGCGTCTTTACAGCGAATGACCAACTGTGCAATTTATTAGTTAAGGCTTCCTGTTATTACTGGAAGTCCTTAAACCGAATCAACCGGACGATGATAGAGATTGTTGGTTTTCATTATGATAAACAATAGCAAATCAAAAGACAATTGAATGTGTTCAAAGAAGCAAGAGGAAGGATCTTCGGGAGAATCGGAAATATCAGTAATGGAAGCAGAGACATCAGTCTATACTATATCTAAATTTGAATTCATTTTACGGTTTTGTGTATTATGTGGTAATCAAACATGTATCTGATTTGGATCATTTTTTACTGATCGGTTATAGTCTGTCTCGCTCTTTTACACATAAGAAAAGCAATACGACGTTTTAAATTTGTGCCAATACGCCTATATTTCTCAATCAGCGTTTCACGAACTTCTCCCTCGGGAATTTTTCGCGTGTTATGCTTTTCTTGGCTACACGATCAACGCTTGACAAAAGGCACAGTGAAATTGATCACGTGTGGCGGAAAAACAATCATGTGGTGCAGCGGTTTCCCTGGAAGAAACTTTTGCCTACGATCTCAACGTATTTCCATTGCTGTACTGGCGGTAGAGGTAGCGTGAATAGATAGAACTTAGCCAATTTTCTGTAAGTTCCAATCAATATGTTAGGAGCGAAAATTCAGGGTGCATGAAGATGTTTACATCAGTAATACATCGATGATTTTTTTTTGTTGGGCGCAACTGTGCGTTACGCGCAAATGGACTTCGACTGACATTTTTCAGACAGAAAAAGCGAGCTGAGGGTGTATACGTAGTTAGCCCAAAGAAATGTAGTTTTGTATGGCAGTATTCCCATCGATTTAATAAAATGTCACATTTCTACGATAAGGGATTTTAGTCAAAACCTCAAATGTTAATATCATCTTAAGAGTAGGAAAATCAAATCGAACTAAACCTTACTCAAGCTCCAATTAACATGATTAACAAAGGTGATAATTGTTATGCAATGCAAAGCTAATTGTGACGTCATGCGCGCACTTCCTCCTAAGCCTGTGTTTTAGGAAAGCGTCGAACATGGCAGAGAGACTACGGCAAAAAATCACGGAATTAAAAGTTCGTTTGGATCAGGCCGAAGCCAGGAGTGAGTGTTTTAAGGAGAGCTTACATGAAGTTGACAAACGAATCGACAGCGCCGAAGCTACAGCAGCAGCGTTGCGGCAGCAAGCCACATTGACTGAGGTTGAGATAAAGAGGATATCGTCTCGTTTGGGGAATATCGAAGGACAGTTGTGGTCAACTGGTGAGACTTTGAAAAGGAACGAACGGGCAATGGACAATCTAGCCAATGAGGAAGCTCAAATGAACGCAAAACAGAACACACTGCACGAAAAATTAAAAACTGTAAAAGACTCAGTGACCATTAACGAATCCAAGTTGAGCGAAGCCTCTCGTCGGATTAAAGTGGTTGAACTGCAGAAGAAGCTCGCGGAGAAACGTTGTCAGCGTTTGTCAGAGCTAGAAGGTCAGCTTCACGCCAGATTATCAGAAGTCAACAAAACCGTGGAGGAGTTGCAGTCGAGTCCACGACAGGGGATGAGTGAAGAAGAAGAACAGGCCCTCAACGAAAAAATCGAAGATCTTAAAAACAGCTACATAGAGTCTGAGGCTAAAGCTGAATTGGCGCAAAGAAAAATAGCTGCGCTAAGCTACAAACGCAACGAACTGCAGAACGAACTTAAGGAAATCACTGAGAAAAAACAGTGGGTGAAAGACGAATTAAAAAGGGTGTATAATGACGTTGGTCTATAACCACATAGTAACTAAGCATGGTACATACTGGTTTTTCTGCACATTCAACCTGTTGTCAAATTGTAATGATCGTGGTATGTTAAATCAATTATTGACAAAATGTCATCCGTCAGAGGTTTGCTAAGCTGAGACTACTGTCACGCATTTTAACGTTACTCGTGGATGGTCGGTGAAGTCACTTTCGCGCTATAAAGACAAGACCTTAAAAAATATAGTCCACATAAAATAAAAATACACTTCACTCCAAAAGAATTGTTTTTGTCATTGATTTTTTTCCATATCTTTTCCTTTTCTAAGACATAGTTTATTAACCGTTTAACTCCCAAGAGCTAACTGTTAATGTTTCCCTCTAGCTGCTACACATTTCCTTGGAATTAATTACGAGGATTTGGTGTTAGATCGAGGTAACTTCTACCTGATAAGTTTAAGTACTCTCATTACCTATTTGTTGGATAACGTATGGATATTAAAATGAAAAGTTACATCTTAATCACTTCTCAGAGTTTAAGGGTAAAAGAAATAACCTACTATGACATACAGGAGTGATACAGGAGCAAGATATTCACAGCAACGTCCAAAATCTCAATGATTTTCCCAAAAAGTTAATACGTGCCGTGAGTGGAGCTTCTCGTCTTCTCGCATGGGACCATTTCCGTTGATTTGTGGATTTTCTGATTGATATCCTTCCGGTATCCTTTCAGGTGGGTGCTATTTTATGATGTCTGAATGTTTCTTTGTTGATGTTGTTGTTGTTGCTTTGTGCAAAATTACCTTCAAATTGAATGAAACTACTTATTATTAGCTTGCTCGAGGAATCATAGCACTTTTCCGTCTACGATCGTGAGATTGTGCGAATCAAGCACGCGAGAGCGAGCGTGGAGGGGGAGCAAAAACAACACTCTCTGCGTTCCATAAATTCCCCCGCGGCTCTCAGCTTGTTTGCGCTCTGGATGATAATGTGAGAAAGAACAAGGTTTGTTGGAAGAAAAAAAACAACAGCAGTCCCTCTGTGTTCGCGTTTACTAAACACCCCACAGTTCCTATCTACTTGTCTGGATGATAATCTGAGAGAGTAGAAGATTTGTGAACTGATAACAATCGCGTCCTCTAATTCTCCAGGTTTAGTAAGTACAAAAAAACTTCAAACTGGAAGGATAAGCTAAAAATAAAATTTTTAAGATGAATAATCCTGAAGAATCTCCTTAAGGTTGCAATGCACCCTATAGAAACCACCTTGTGAAGAGTCCGCTGGTAGGCAGGTATTGCCGACCTTATATTGATTTTTATCCGATACAAGCTTTTGAACAAAACCGATTATAAATTACTTGACTTTCTTATGAGCATGAAGGTCAGTTCCAGACCATAATTCGCCAAACGTTCAACCTGACCGGCTGGTGGTATGGGCATGTCACGTGTGCGGGTACCAGATTTAAATAAAGAAATGTTAACCTGTCTCCTAAAAATATATACTAGTATAAATAAATATATACATCTAATTTTTATTATAGAACTTGTACAATTTATTGACGATCTATAAACGAAAGTTTGCCTTCTTGCATTGCTAGGCTAAGTGTCTGATAATTCTTTTGAGCTGTTTGTAAAGGAGCTTAACCTGAAATTAATTCTTAGAAATTGAAAGTGGTTGCCCAATATAATAAACATTTCAAACCTCCTACTTCACTTTCATCTCTTCTAGAAGAGCCATATACATGAGAGGCCAGATATTTTGACAGAAAATATGACCTAAACTTCTTGTAATTGATGGTCTTTTTTTTAGCGGGAATGTTTCTTACTTTTCATGGAGGTTAATGTGCAGTTTTCAGCGCTCACGAATTACGTATCGATACAGACGACTCGAGAAAGGACTCTTTAACAACAAAATTACTGATCCTCGTACTCTAGGCTCTAACTTACAAAACACCACACTGATTGTTCGAGAAATAAGGCCGTTCACTCTGTCAGGCATCGCAGCTTTTGATATCTTCGAAGGCAAAAGAGCGGGAAATGTTTCGCGCCATTATCTCACGAAGGAGGTATGTTGTGATGCGATATACCTGGAACTTTGCCACCCTATCTCGCTCTCTGATTGGGTGATGCAAAGGGCGTGAACAATCAGCGCGTTGAAATGCCAAAAACAAGATAAATCTATCCCATGACGTCATGTTTCTTCTCTAAGAGAGCAATATGGTGGAAGTGAATTTCCTAGGTAAGTTTTTTCAAATCCCACTAAAATAATAATGCTTAAAAAACTGGCGTAGTTCTGACGATCATTCCAATTTTGATGCAACTCTCTTTTCACAGATGCTACTTCTACTGTAGTTATCTATGTAATAGCGTACGAATCAAAAATCAAAAGGTCACATTCGGGAAAAACGCGGTCATCGAGAGCTTCTTCTACCGGGTAATATTATTCGCTTTGCAAAAACAAAATAGTACTAGAAAATGTCCGTTTTCGTTTTCTCTTGGTTTTCATTTCCCGAGCTCTTTCTTATCGCTGATTTTTAACTTAGTCGATTTGTTGCGGGAGAATTGGACCATGAAGGGCTCCATTTCTATACAGGTGGCAAATCTAATTAGAAAAAAATATATCTGGAGAAATTTCCTTCTTTTATGGCCGGAAGGACCTTGATTTCCCTTCGGTATGTACAGTGAAGTAGACAAACCTTCCAGCTAATACAAGTGTTGTTCGTTAACGTTTTCCACGTGCTCGTACAAACGTAGGATGGTTGAGTGGCTGCCCAAACAAAATTTAAGAAACCTAACTTTACTAATGGTAACTGGATAAAGGAAAACACTTTCACGCATTCCAACTTCATTTTTTAGAGCAAAAATGGAGCAGTCCAGCCAGAAATATTTTCTTTAAAGTAGAAAAGTATGAATAATATAAATATAACACTATAAGGTTTAGCGGGCCTGATCTGAGACTGAAAAATCATCGCATAAGACACAAGCAGGGCGATCATTTCATTCATGCTTCGACGGGCATTGAGATAGACGTGGTGAAAATTTCAACTAAACTGCCCCAATTATAAAATCATTGTATCCCGTTGAAAAAGTGATCACAGAAAACGTTTCCCAAGACTTTCTATGCAACTAAAAGAACTCAACCAAAACGCAGGTAGTAAGAACCTCTCTCAAATTCACCTAAAAAACAGTTGGGCTCTACGAAAAAGCCAAACGCGAGCTAAGTAAACTAATCTACTTTCTATGATACATTCAGATAAGTGATTGACAAGATATGAGATTACGGGAAGACATGAGGTACTGGTGCCTTGTGCTGTTCACCTTATACCTGGCTACTGTGAACGCTGAAGGTGAGTTTTGTTCACTTAATTACCAACTGTCGTGAGGCGACCTATCTGTTACCATAACTTAATACAAATATACTTTGACCCCTTTGCTTACTTTGGATGTGAACATTAATCAGCATCCTTTTAATTTCTCTACCACCTTTAATTTTGCTCACCAATTGACGAAGAGTTGTGAAATTTACTTATCCCCTCTAATTCATATTTCCTATTTACGACAAATGCAAAAGGCCCACATGGTTGCACATACGGTTAAAAGGTAGACAGAAAAAGTTAAAATTCTCATCAAATTAGTTTTATCACGATTTTTTCAGATCTGTGCGATGTCACTTACAGGGTTATCAGAAAAAAAAGATCCACATCATATGGTCAGATTAAAGTAAAGGATTAGGAAAACAGTAAGAAACGAATCCAACCACAAAAGAAGGAGAACTAAAGCTATTCTTATTTTTACCAATGTATATGAACATTGGATCCTTCCTCGTTAAAGTGAAGAGATACATTGGGAGTTTTCTTGTATTTCAGTTCAATGGCCAGGTGGTACATACGGTTTACCTATGCCTACTACAGGCTGTCCGTCAGACGGAGTCACTGAATGGAAGACAGGTTGGACTTATCATGATACAGAGGACGACAATAATGAGAACCAGCGGTCAAACATTTTCCACATGCCTGGGAACTTTTCAGCGCATGGTATTCAGCAGAAATTCTGCTTGAAAGAAAGTAATAATGGAGACAGTGGCAGCGAAATTTGGCCCGAAGGAAAATACTGCCTTTATAAGAAAGGTAAGAGAGTTTTTAAAATACCCTAGCAGAGTTATCCGTACGTGTCTCATCATGTATTCAATTGTTCAGAGTCAAAACAATATTTGCCTTTAAACTTTATCATACATGATCAAGCTGTCGCAGATTGTTACTCTTTTACTTTGTTCGCTGAGTCAATTGGTTGCGTTGAATTGTTTTTCAACTTGTTGTTGAAAACGTAAATTTACCGCCTCGGTCAGCGAGTTTTGAGAAGCTGAATTTTTAAGTGCTAACCATTCTTTGGACAATTTTGGGTTTCAATCACCCTCCCAAACGGCACAGTATTGTTGCTCGGAAGTTAACGACAACTGTCATTTGGTTACTTAATTACCAGGATAATCGGCAGTGAGACATAAAGATAGACAGTGAGACAGACAGATGGACAGACAGACAGACAGGCAGACAGACAGCCATGAGAGCGTTACCACCAGCATTGACTAAAATATGGAGCGTGAATATTATTAAAATAACGAATGATGATGTTTTCCCTTTTCAGGTGTATGTCCGAACGGACTAAAGGAAGGCTTCATCCGCTGGGACGACGAACAATCAGAAATAGACTTTCAAGACAAACACTTCGGAGACCTGCCCGATGGAGTCTACGAGAAATCCCACACAACAATAAAATACTGCTGTAGTACAAAGGGAAACGTCAACAATCCAATTCAACTCCCCGCTCTGAGACCCTTCTACCTTCTCACCTACGACTCAGCCCAGTGTCAGAAAGTGGCGGGAACCAAAGTTACAAGCGAGTTCATCAAGTTTGATGATGATGATCAAGGGAATACTGATGCAGCAGATGGGGCACATCCTTATGGACCCAGTGAAGACCCCTTTAACTTAAAGATTTACTATTGTTATTATGAGCCGGGTAAGTGTACAGCATGATTCAGGCAAAGAGGAAATGTCTGCTTTGTAATGCAGCGTAATGGATCAAACAGGTAAAGGTATCCTGTGTAAAAGGCTGACTCGCATAGCTGCCAGAACTAATCTTTATTTTGATAGTATAGAACGACCACGGGGTTTTAACAATCTCTATTGGTGGATGTTAGTAAATCGCTGATTACCCTTAGTATGTCGCCAGAGAATTTGCTTGTACCCAGTTATACCCCTAGATGAAGAGAGGCACTGTAAGAAGGGGATTGTTTTTTTAAAGAACGCATCATAGGCACCGAGTAATGTGACCATCGAGTCTCCCAGAACATAGATGCTAAAGGAATAAAGAACCTCCCCTCCTCACCCCCCTCCCCCCCCCCCTTCATTTTGGGGAAGGCATATACAAGACACCATTAAATTTTAAGAATGTGTATATTTCCTTTTCAATTTTCGTTCTACTTAATGATCAACAAAGATTTTATGGTTTTTCCAAAAAGACGACTGCTTGTGAAAGTCTATGAAAGGCCGCGATAACTAAATTGACTGATGACAACTGATCGTTGATTTACAGGGCAAGAGAGTGAAGATGATTTAGGAACCGGAAAGGATGTTAAGAGCAAGGTAGGGATTTCAAATTAAGCATCATACAAAGTTTCGTTTTAGCTTTCGTACAATCTTGTTCTTTGTTTCTGCATCCTTATGCCAGAAACGGTTGAATGTTTTCCGTTTTTCATTTCTGTCAAATTTGAAACCAACAAATTAGTAGCACAAATGAAACAATTTGCTCAATTCTTCTTTCTTAATTGAGTGTCGGATAACAAAAAGCCAAAAACCACTAATGAAATCACAATAGCTGATCAGAACAAAGCAATTACATGCCCGCTGCCTGACGTGCGTATAGACGCGGATAACGAAGTCGCAGTTTGTTCAAGTTTGCATCTGCTTGATAGAGAAGTTGGAGCAAATTTTCGAAGCCATATACTGAGTGAAGTATGGCAAAATAACAAATTCTACGCAAAACAGACAAGCCTTGAAGATGAAGCTCGCGCTTTATTGAACTAACGTTGACAAAGCCAGCTCTTTATCCTTAGATTCCAACAGGCAAGACTTCCAGTTCTGGTTTAGCCGTAGCCATCGGATGTGGTGTCGCAGGAGCCATTGTGGGAACCGCCTCTATTGCATTTGCCACGAAAAGAATCCTTGCGCACAGAGCACGCGCAGCATATGACCTCATTGATGATCCACAGCCTGACGGACCATGATGACATGAGAAGTCACCACCCAAATAGGAAATCACAATGTTCATTCGTCCCTAAACATTATTTCACCAAATAGAAGTGAAGAGTTTGTTTGTGGGAAAGAAAATAAATAAGAGTCACCTGACTTTCTTTCCCTAAAAATCAAACCTCGCTATGAACTCGAAATTAAACAAGTATTCTTTTTTGGCGTTTTTTTGGTTAAACACATTTCGTACCCACAGACAGAAATATCAGAAATGGATCGAAATTATTAACTCGGAGTTTGGTACCATAAATATCGCAGTTTGTCATTCGTTTCTCGTGGATTTAAAAATTTCCTCAAGGAAGGAGAATTGACGTAGCTAGTCGAATGTTTTATGTAAAAAGACGAAGACGAGTCGACAGTAACTAAAAAATTTCTCTGGCAAAATTTACGGACTGCAGTATGGCAGTTTACGGTTCATCGTTAAAAGTTGTAAAGTACGTTAAGAGTTTCATTTTCTAACATGCCGGTTGCACACGCTTGTAGTGTCAGATGTTCTCAAAAAGTGACGTAGAAAACGGTTCTATTGGGTTTACCAACAGGAGGGTAGTAGAAGAGAAATAGTAAAGTTGTATATAGCGGAACCAAACTAGTGACATATGACAGTTGCTTTAATTAGTCTGCAGCGACGACAATGGTCTGAGTTTGTTATACAATGTACAGTGACGGTCACAGAGGAGAATAAACTTTTCTTTTTAGACGAAATTTACGCTCCATAGTTTGCATTATAGCACTAAAGACTCAAATGAACTGAAGAGAAAAATAACAATAGCGTACCTGCCAAATTGCATGTGACCAAACTTCCCGCCAAATTAAGGGTCGCTTAACACCACTTCACGTGACAGTGAATGAAAAAACTCCAAAGTCACGCCACACGAGGCTGGACCGACCTGGGTGTTGGCTCATGGATTAATGATAAACGAAATGATTCTTAGTTGTAAAGGGCGTTTTCTATGGGTACGAACATGCGGGAACTTTTAGGGAGAACATTCTGGTAAACTTTTCAGGTAAGGTCAAATACAATTTACTTCATTTCGAAGGCTATTAATAAGAAGTCTGCGGTACATTAGAAATTTGTCTTAAAAAAAAGAAACGGCATAACAATGAAACGTTTCGACGCCTGCGAAAACTACTAATCTATCTCAGATTCCGTTAAAAACAATTGAAAATGAAAATACAGTTGCGACATCAAGCTTAACGAACAGCGCGTCTTGGAACTATGTGAGCATTTTGTCAACATCTTATCGCAAATATTTGCCAATGGCCGTGACAGTACGAAGGTTTGATAAAAGCATTGGGCGGATGTAAGACCTTCATGGCAAGACTGATTGAAATTACGATAACTACAGAAATTGCAAAGTCAATGGCAATCTATAATTGTTCTTATGTTCAGACGAGCAACTCCTCAGTTCTAGCAACAATTCATATCCTAGTAAGATGCCCAATCCTTTAGGAAGCAGGTTTTGCAATTGATATTTGTACTGTGCTTGAAAAGGTATACTTCCCACCTCAGCTTAACAAAGCGCCCGGCTACACATATAAAAAGGCTAAGTAAATTTTGGAAGGCTTTTTGTACCGTTATTCCAGTACCGGACACCCGAAGTAGCTCCAAAACCTTCCTGTTTTACGTGCACCGTTGAAAAAAATAACTGTGTGCTGCCGAACTGTATGTGTTAACTGTAACCAGAATTAGTCACTGGCGAGGAGAGAGTAACCAATGAAAGGATTTAAATATCCTATTTAAAGGAAATGAATATTCATTCGTTTGCCTTGTACTCAGGCCACACGCATGCACTACTTGCATTTTTTCCTAGTCATTCAGTTATTGTTTGGTCCAAGTTCTGTTCTTTTTCAAATACAATAACACCTCAGAAAACATCCTCGTGTGAAATAGGTATCTTCGATAAAGATCACGACGGTTCAATCTTAGCACTATAAAAAAAACAACAAACAAACAGACGTGTGCGGTCAAATCATTACTGCCGCTTTATGATAAGTGAGATTTTAGTGAGACCTGTTTCTTTTTTTTTGAGGGGTTGCTACACAGATTTCCTCGACCTTCAGTCAAATTACTAAACTAAATAATTGCGTGACTTTCCTCTTTAAACTGACAAATAAATAATTGCGCAATTAAACAAAATCTCAAGTTCACATGCCGTGTTGTCGGTACCAGGACTAACCACACGTTGTTTACTCCCTCGCACTTCTCCATTTACAGTGTCGACTGCCACAACATGAAGATTACTTGATATCACTGGTTAACATGAAACTACCATCTTCAGTTGGAGTTTTTGTCATAGCGCACTACATCTCACACGTCTGCAGTTCAGTACTAACAGGTATTTGTGATAAGTTCTAACATCTATCGTAACTTTTAAACAAATGTCAAGTCTGACCCTATTGAAAGGTGGACAATACTTGGTCACCGCACGAAAACCGAATGAATTACCTCAATTTTGGCACTATGACAGAGAGCTGGAGACAATCTGCTTACCCTGTATAGCCTTTTATAAATATATTTCTTTCTCACTCTCGATGTCCTCCTCAATGCTTATTTCTTTGATAAAGTCTTTGTTTTGAACCCCTCAGTAAAGGCTGGTAAAGCCTGGCGGGTACTTCACAGTTCTTGAATGGGACATAACAGGTTGTTTCTTTTCTTGCGACGAATCGAAGCGACCGCTGATTAACATCAGTTGCTAAACGAAGCTATAGCTAAAAAGATGTATATAGCATCTACAATTACCAGATTTTCCTACTTTCCTCAATTTACCAAGGAAACTGATTTTGAGGAAAATTACTTCAAAGTCCAGTGGTCAGAGAATGAAAACAACCAACCAACAATGGGTTATTCTGATTGAAGTAAAGTAGAATTGACGAGATCGAAAGCGGGTATCAACATTCCCTCTGACCAAGATTAGTGAGACGTGATCTGTGAAAAAAAGATTCTCGTAGCTGCTGCAATTTTCTGAAAGTACCTTTAGCTTGCAATCAAAATATATAGGATTCCGCACGCGACGCATTACTGTTTCAGTTTACGGAAACTTGGTCCAAAATCATAATGTGAAAATTCCTTTATGTTTCCCCGATCAACGTTTTAAAGCTGCAGTTTGAAACGAAAAATACTTCAGGTTCATAAAGCAAGTGCATTTTATTGTAAAATGTTTCTGCTTTCACTTCCAACATGTTCTTTTCATTAAATGTATAAAACAGGTAACCCCGGGATGACAGAGCTCGCACTTAGTGATTGACATCCCAGAGGTTGAACAAATCGAGGGACGTCAAATTATAATGAGAAGCAACTTGGAAAGCTACCATACACTGAACTGTTTAAACATGCTTATTTTTCAACACGCAGTGTTCGTTATCACATAGTCTTTTGTTCATTTCTCACTTCTGTAAATTTTGATGCTTTCCAGGAAAGAGCCGATGGTCGCCTGGTTTCTTGAGTCAAGTCCGTGACCTGTCTTGTGAGCCCGGAGAAGTCAGGAACAACGTCACATTCCTCCATGGCACTAAATCCGGGAATTTTACCAAATTAGGAAAAGTGTCTGACTTGGAAGTGTGTATGTTGTTATGCTGTGAGCTGGATCGTTGCCAGGCTGCGTTTTTGGCGGGAAAGAACTGTTACTCGGTTACTTGTTTCACAGACAACCATTGCGCAACTGCACCCGCGCTGAATAACAAGTGGCAGCCAGTGGTGGCGTTCGTAAAGAGATTACATAAAGCAGTTCATGTAGAAGCTGGTAAGAATTTTTTTACGACAACCCTAAAATTTTCTGTTTGACCCTTCTTTTTGCGCAAAACGACCAGAGTATGAAACTATTAAGCGGATTGTCCTCTTAACTTTCTATTTGAGATTCTCTCATCCCCCTAAAAGGATTGGCATCTCATGAACTCTGTTCACAAATTATGCGTAATTGATATTATCTCTCGGTATTAATATCACTTCAATATTACTGAACTGACTGACTTTTGAGGCAGTTGGCTGTGCTGTTCGCTTTTTCCGATGTTAAAATTTAAAAGTGGACGACAGAAACATGGTTTTCTTCAGAGGGTATCTAAGTACTGAAGAGAAGGTTCGGTAATGCTTTGACTCTTTGAAGTTACAAAGACAGAGAAATCTAATGAGATTCCAATAAACAATTATGATGTTATTATGTTCACTGTGTAACCGGGCCACATTCATTTTCCTGTAGCTCACGATGGTAACACCATCATTGACGCAAACGACGCTGGAAAGACTGGGGAGAGTAGCAGCAGTCAGAATGGAAAGAATGATAACGCGCAGGCCAAAAAGAAAGCGCATTTGAAAAATTTTTTCAAAGAAGAAGAGAAGACAAACAAAATGGAGCAGAACAGCGCGCGGGGAAAAATACCAGCTGGCGGAATGGCGGATACTGTTGAACTCGATGAGCTACAAACACAAGCTTTATCAAATAGAAAAGTAAGCAATATCAACAAATATTCGATTTAAAACGCAAAGCAGTCATTCTCACGAACGAGTACAACGCAATCTCTGAGAAATATTTGCAGGTCTCCTCTGATATAATTTTTTCGTAAACTAAAGGGAGAAATCTACTTCAGTAACGTAATTGCCTACAGTGTCGTTTAGTGTGTTCCTATTTACACCACCGCGACGTAATTTCAGTATTTATGACCGAATATGGTCCCCTTATTTCCCCCTCACTTTTGTTGTTCTTGAAGGTTGCGCATGAGAAGAGACACTCTGCAAAGTACAGTCTGGTGTCAGCGGCAGTAGCCACGTGTCTTATGGCTTTTGTTCTCAGTGGATGCGCGGTTGTGGCGGCGAGAATACGAAAACGAAAAGAAAGCGTCATGGATTATGCTCAAGTACCAAACGCTCAAGAATAATAACGAAAATATGACAAGTTATGGAGGCACAAGCTATCAAAGTGAAAAGAGTTTACCAAAGAATATATATTTTCTAGAAAAACATGTGAAAAGATGGCTAAGAAATAATCTAAAAGGCGTGGTCAGTGATTTTTAAGAGGAGCTCAGTCATGAGCAATTGTGTCTACCACCATAAGATTTCTGGTTTCTCTGGTTAACTCTTACTTATGTGCAGCCTGTCTACCCCATCTAACTAAAACTTAAGGTTTCACTCTCTAACAATACAATAATCTCAGTCGACGAAATGACTCAACATGTCGTAACATGGCCCCTCACGAAGCACCTTAAATTGAATCCTAATGCACCTTTCAATAATGTCTCAAAACCAAAACCAATGAAATCACAAAGGACAAAAAAACTAAAGGACATATCGCCAGGAACATTCTAAAGAAACGGTTTGAAGCGAGGGAAACGGAAAGGACCATATCATCCATAGATTAAGTTTTGCATCTGATTGGTTGAGAGGTTGGTGTGGATTTTCTAGACCAATAAGTGCTTGGATTGCTTTTACACTCAAATTAAAGCTCCCTCTACCATAACTATGAATGGTGTTCCTAAATCTTACTGTCATGTAAAGTTGCACCAAATGAGCTGAAAAACAACAAAACTGATTGAGGCAAGGCATCTTAAAGATATCACCGAGGTAGATATTAAATATTCAAAAGTAAACCAGCCAGAAAGCCCTTCCACTGTTCAAATTGTGTTTCTTTGTAATTCTGAATGCAAGCAAAAGAACTCATCTTAATTTTTTACATAAAAAAACTGAAATGAAAAAGTGTTTAGCTTTGTGTATTTTGTCTAATCCAATATGTCTTCCTAACTTTTCTCCGTCCTACCTCTTTTCTGCCCCCTTGATTCCAACATTTCATGCTCCTAAATTCTAGTCACACACTTCTTTTGATATTTATGCCCTTACAGTGTCATATCACATTTCCCATACTCGGAGGGCCATGGGTGGCCACTGAAATAGTACAGGGTGAAAATAAAGTCGAGTAAAGTCAGTGAGTATGGACAGAGCACTCAGGCAGAAACTTGGGGGGCACAATTTCTCTTGAATTGTATAAAAGATGTCCAATTACGATCAATTCCTTCACAACTTTCTGTATTATTTAGTCATCGAGTGAGACTGCGGTAGTTACACTTTCATAAAAAATTGCAAAGACAACAGAAAAACATGACTCCATTTTAAATTCTTTTAATGGACAGACAAGTGGTGAGGGCATTCAATTACGGGGTCCAACAACAGAGAAAATGGACAACAACAATTTAACAATAATACCATGAGCACAAATCATAACCATCTTACTTCTAATGTAATAATAATAGTAATAAATAATACCATGGAATTAAGTTATAGTAATTGTAATTATTTCATAGCCCATATTTAACTTAACTATTTGGAATTAATAGTTACTTTACAGACTATGAATTTATATTGAATAAGTATGTATTTAGTAGTATATAATTACAATAATATTATTCTTTAGATCAGTACCTTGAATATCTATCAGACAGGTAAACAAAAAAATTGATTTTCTATGCAAAACACAAAAAAGGCTTTCAATGTTTTCAGATACTCCCCCTTTTTCCCTTACTGCATTAATCATATTACAATTATATGGAATGCTGGCTATTATCCTAAACAAAAGAAAATTTTGCATATGGATCTAGCCATCAATTAGATATATTAAGTTAAAATATTCACATCTCTTCCATGCATTTCAATATTCATTTGAGAAAAATAAAGCATCTGTCAACAGGTGCATGATTACTAATCTTGTGGCTCAAAAATATGTAATTTATTTTTACTCAAATCAGAAAGGCTATAGCACAGCTTGCTAGGACTGATTAAAGATCACCTCAAATTATCATGGGACAGAACAGCTTTTAAGAGAGTATATAATACAAACTGAGATAGTATGCTGGAAATGAACATACTACAATTGAACCTTGATTATCTTGACTAGTGGAGACTGGGTTAAATGCTCCAGATAATAAACAGTCCAGATAATTAAAAATATAAATGTTGATGAGCCAAAAATACAATACTAAATAGGCATCAATCAATCAATTTTTTATAAGAATTGAAAAACATCCTCCAATCATTGTGCACCTTCACAAAAATTTTCTTAAATAATATTTAAAACATTTTACCATGACAAAATGTTACAACCTAAAAAGTTGACCTAAATCAGTTTGTTTCAAGCAGCCACAGCCTGTAAAGCTGCATTAATGGATTAGTGTCGACAATGTTTTAGTACAGCTGGTATATTTCATGGAAAAAATTTGCAACAGATCTCAAATGTGGTTATTTTTTATAACTGATATTAAAAAATTGGACCAGAGAAGAGAGTTCGGATAATTGAGGTGCGGATAATAGAGGTTGGACTGTATCGATCTGCTATGCGCACTGCCTTAGCCTCTAAAAAAGGTCAAGATGTAGGCTTTGAATAAAAAAGACTTAACTGATAAAATGAAACAAAATACATTTATGACATACACCTTCTACCCCTTTTCCTTTATAATATAACAGTATTCAGAGTTTTTCTAAATCTAAGGTGGAAATGTAAGTTATAGAACTTTTCTCTGAAGGCTCTCTAAAATTATGCCTGGCTCTATTTAGAAAAATACTTTATTTATTTTCTTTACCTTTATTTCTGTTATTAACAGGTTCCACTTCTTGAAATCAATCAAATTAAAGGAAAATGAAAGACAAAGAAGGAATTGAGTGGTGATTTTTACAACTTTTTCTTTAAAACTTCCCTTTCCTTATTTCTGCTTCCACTTTTTTACAAAGCAGCTCAGTGCTGGATCAATGAGATAACTGCCTAATTTCAAAATGGCTGTATTTGGTCTGAAACGACCCCTATTATTTCAAATCAAATGAGTGCTGAGCTCAGGGTCAATTTATTGCTTAAATCTCAAAATAAAGGGGTCTTAGCTCATAAAGAAAAATATTTTCAGCTATTGTGTAATCCAAGGGGTGTAGAACAAGACCTCAGTGAGGTGTGATCCATGATACGAATTTTCAAATTTAAACCTAGTCTGTTCAACTACTACTTCCTTGTGAGGGGAGTGTTTGTTGGACGTCACACTCTGACTGAAAAAGATCACACACTGTAAGGAGTACCTCACCCCACTCTTGACAAGTACAGCAGTTTTGAATTTGACGTCAATGCCATCACCATTGTAAACTCCATTGTTATCTGCCAGAAACTCTCCCTCAGTAAATCCAAGAGCCTTTTGCTGAGAATTTTCTTCCCTTATCCACAATTGCACTTTATCTCTGCGACTTTCCACATCTGACAAACCAAGAGTGCGGGTGAAGACACGCCCACCGGCAATGTAAACTGGGGATTCTGAATTGACAGTGAATGAAACTGTCTCTTCACGTCGTCCTGTACCATTACTTGGGGGTCTGTACCAGTGGTGTGGTGAAGGTGATTCTGAATATCGGGCACATCGTCGCATCGGCCTTCCGCTGCGTGGAACGCAAGGGAAAACTACGTCTGCTTTGGTGTTTGTGGCGCTGAAATGTAGAAATATATTGAGAGCCTCTCGGTCGCTTAAAACATCTTGAGGAACCACTTCTTCTGCAAATTTCTTTTGCGACATGACTGGAAAACGAAGAAAGTACAGAGTTTCGCCAAGTGCTTTCCTTATATTTGCCCCAGAAGTGTCCAACCCATTCAGCTCACACTGCTTCTTCGCCCAGCGCAAGGTATAATCAAATAACTCTGACTCCTCGATCTTTAAAGTTTCCCTGCGTAGTAAAGACTTAATCACTGCTTCATCAAGTTCCAGAAAACTAGGTGATTCCAGACACTGTTTGGTGTTGAGATCAACAATAAACCAACATCTCTTCTCTAATTCTTCCTCTCTAAACTGTCGTGCCTGGGTCAACGTCTCGAAAACATTGTTCGGATCGATCCTTTCTTCGAGAAAACGGCCACATTGCCGCATCAGCGACAACACTAAATATTTCTTTGCTAAATACATAACACCGAGCACAGAGTTTGCCGTGAGATGCAGTTCGTCGTAATAAATGAATCGAAGAAACTCGGTCAAGCACTCAGAGTTACAATCAGGAAGTTCGATTCTGTTTCCTTGTTCTGCTATGCCACCATGAAACATAGCAAAGAAAACAGGGCTACTGATCGCAAGCACATACTTGTGTGCTGGTAGAGCAATTTTTGTGCCGTGATCTTTGGTGGAATCTTCAACAACAAAGCTCACATCGCTGATCGTGGGATTTAAGAACATGTACTTGTTCCGCTCCCGCACGGTTTCCCTTGTTGATTGCCAATCATCGGTTTGAATGTCACTCGCCAAGTCCATAGTGATAAATAAATTAGTAAAGAAATATATATTGAAAAGAGAAAAACGCGTAATTTGTACGTGGCGAATTGTGTTTAGTTAGATGTACGAAGCGTATTGAAGTGTTGCGTTACAAAAACAACGGCCCACTCATAGAGATCTGGGCCAAATGGTTACGTAACAGCATTACACACACGGTCAAATAAAATTTTTTTTGTTTAAATTCTTGCTTTTCAGGCATTGGTGGCTCCTCAGAAGCAAAATTCAAATCACTTTAAAAGAAAAACCATTACAAGTTATCCTTAACTTTACAGCTGATCATTAAAAAAAAACTGGTACCAAACAGTAAACCACCATAACGATAAATAATAAATGTTTTAACTTTGTAAAAGAGTAGAGTGTTACCTGCATTTAAAGAGAGAGAGAGAGATGTAGATGGATTCGAGAAATGCCCACAAAATCCCATGCGAAATACATTTTTGAACCTCCAAAATACCCCAGATGGATTATAAATAATAACAATAAACCGAATTACATACCACAATGCTTTGCGAATGATTTTCATTTCACTTTTCTCAAGAAAGAAGCCTTTGTTCAATTACTTTTATAATTGAGTTTTCAACCAACTTACAACAAATTATTATAAGGATCAAACCAATATTATCAAATATAATAGGAACATTAGGCCTGAGTATTGGGAAAGCTAACAAATATAATTTCAACAACAAAGTGCCCACATAAAGGTAATTAAGAATATTTGACTCACAGAATGTTTATATAGCGGGCAGTGTTGACTAATATATAACTGTCATTCAAAATATTGATTTAGATTTAGACAAAGATAATGAAATATCACTTCCTATTTTCTATGGGTACAATTTTAAATGTACTTTACAACAAAAAAAGATTGCATGATTAGGCAACTTAATTTATTTGTTTTAAGCAAAATTCAATAGTTACAAAATTCAATAGTATAAAACCTGAAAAATCAATCTGAAACATGACAAAAAAAAACACTTGTACAAATTTACAACAAACAGGAGCTCTTGCCTGCACTTAACAATAACTTGACTGCTTTAGTTAGTAATCCAAGGCAAATTTTAAAACTTCTACTGTTAACTTTTGAGGAAATTTCCCTCAATATTATTCAGCTTTCTATCAAGCAGAACTTTAGGTGAATGCATATTAAAGGCAGCACAATTGATCTGTCCAAGCATGCACTCTAAATAAAAAAATTTTTTAATTGCACCAAAAATAGAAATATAGTCCTATCAAAAATATCACTACTGTGTATTCCAGCAATGATTTTTGTTATGAATTAAGATGCATAAGTATGCATGACAAAGTTTCAATGAACTTTAATCCATATCAGATAACCATGTAAAACCTCCACACTGCTATATTTTAAAAGCTGTCAGTATAAGTATGTGACTATGTTCTGTGAGCCAGCCATCAGCAAGATATGATCACGCTGTGTTTTGTCCTTCTCAATCTATTTCTTCTTGAGTGACTGTATCTGTAATTGATTATTGTCTCATTGGAAAAAATTTCTGATGCAGTTCTTCTTGAAGTTTCAACACCACTATAAGACTGATTGCCTTCAATGTGCTCTATTTCCTTAGAAATTTCCCCTGAATTTGAAAAAGAAGGCATCTCAAATTTTTAAGTTCCCTCCTTCTTTAGCTCTCAATAAAAAAGCATTTATCAGCTCCTCCACACCGAGAATGCAGGGCCATCCATGCGAGAGCTTCGAGGTGAAGAATCGCTAGCTGTCAAGACATCACCATTGTTTAATGCAGCTTGTTGCTATGAACATAATACAAACAGAAGTAATGAGACACCTCCTACTACTGAGCATAGAATAATAAACTATACAAATAACACAAATTATGTTTCAACTTTTTCAAAATAATTCAAGAACCTAAACTTGAATCTAGCAAAATATAGCATTCTCTTGGCAAAAGATCTATCACTTGACTGAGAAATATTATAAGAGAATGACAATCTCTTGTATAAATTAAGCAGTTACATAAACATCATTACACTTAATTTGTTTTGTTTTGTTTTGTTTTTACTTCTTTAATTCAACACTGTTAGTGGCTTTGCTATGATTACTGCTATTCTAAAAGATCTATCTCTTCTTAAGTATGAGGTCATGACAACTTACCTGGTAGCTATGCTGTGTTCTATCCCCTCGCAGTGTTGGTGTCTTGAAAATATATGCTGAACCAGGGCGTGAAAAGTATGCTCTATCTGTGTTTGGAATTTTTTCTTCTCCAATTTCAACCTGTAATATGTTTTAAAGATAATCATCAGATGACAATATCTTGACAGGTAAATAGAATACTACCTATAAAAAGCAGAATAATTTAAGTGTATCTTTTTATATGTTAATATCATTATAAAGAGTAAGCTAAAACATTGTGGCAATGGCTGAACAGAACCTCTTACCTTCTTTACAATATCCATTTGAATAAGCTCAGCTTTGGGTGTCCTTTTACATCCGGCAGCTGTGTCAAATTTAAATTTTCCACATCTTTTAAGCGAGTACATCTATATTACGCTTAATTCCATGTAAGCATAAGGAACCACTCAGCAACTATCACATGTACTTATCAATCGAATAAAACTCACATAAATCAAAGAAAAACATTCCTGAAGAATAACATGAAACAGTAGAACTTGTTATGATATAAGAAACACTACATCTAGTTTGGGGAAGCAGACATATCTGAAAATATAAATCATTTTCATTTACAAACCTGCAAAAAATGGCCATATCCCATCAAGTGCAGATGCAAAGTCAATTGCTGATCTGGAAATATATATTACATCATGAAAGTATTAAGTTATTAACATGAACAAAAAGAGCCCTAAGTAAACTGAGCTAGCATAATTCCCTGCATATAAATTTGCATGTGTAAATCACTTTAGTCGAAACATATACTTCCATTTAACACAATTTTATAATTAATTTTAATAAAGGTTCTCATGGAACTTCAGTCAAGTTGGTTCTTTGCTTTTGTCATAGCATGATCACGATTTTCCAAGTAGAATGATAGGAGCTCATATATTTTGAGACAAGTGGCTCACTAGCATTATCGCACAATCATCAGATCAATTAAATAGAAGACAAACACAAAATAGCAGCAATTGTTAATACCATTTTCCCTCATCAGATTGTACATACAGGGACTAAACAGTTAAAAGGTCACAGGCATCCATGAACTTTGCGTGACCCTTCCAGCAAATTCTGAGGCTTTAATTGATTAATACATTCTAACTTGTTATTAGTAAATTAGGCATTCAGTTCCGATCACAATGGGAAATGGCTGCTCCACAATATTTCTTTGATAGTATTCAATAATTGTATGATTTGTCAAAAACTGGTATTAAAATTAAGTGAAAGTAGCCTACTGAAGATGCAGACGAGTTTACAGCTTTGACTAGCTACTGACTCTAATTGAGAGCCCTGTTATTGACTATCCTAAGTTCTTTCATCCGATGAAAATAATTCTAATGAAAATTCACTACACACCATAAAAACACCTTGTTTGTAATTTTTTTACATGGTAATGACCCATTTACCTGCCAAGGTTGTCTCTAATTGTCATATCAGGGTTATTATTCATTAGTAGCATTACAACTTTTCCATGTCCTTGGAATGTTGCGCAGTGCAGGGCTGTCCAATTTGTGCCTCTGTTGCACGCATCAATGTCAGCTCTGAAAGCGGACGAAAGAGACTACTTTGTAAATGTAATTCTGGAAACGAAAAGTGCCACAGATAAAGATATTTCTGTTTTTTCTCAAAATCGTAAAGGAACATTTTACTCACCCTCGATCTAGCAAAAGTTGTACAATCCCGCTGTAACCCCAAAAAGCTGCAATGCAAAGAGGTCTGAAGCCTTCTGGTGAAAATGAGTTTGCGTCCACTCCTTGATCCAAAATCGCCTTCACTACCTAAAAAGAACACAAAGAAGCTGTGAGAAAGATACCAAAATAACAGAGTTCCCTTTACATCAATTTTAAAACAAAAATTACGATTTTGAAAAAAAAAAAAACCTGACCTTTTCGTCGCCTGTGGCCGCAGCGCTTGTTAACTGCGCTCCGTCCGCCATCTTGTTTTTATTCTTATTTGCAACACCGCTGATCAAAACAATTCCTTATTTATAAACCCGCTGACCGCCTCATTTCCGTGACTCAAACAAACTTTAAAGAAATTTTTAAGTTGCAGGCAGGAACGATGGCTTCTTCTCTTGAGCAGCTAAAGAAATTCACCACCGTCGTCGCTGATACAGGCGATTTCGAATGTAAGAGAGAAAGATGATTTTTCGAAGGATTTGCTGTTTGCTTGGAGTAGCTCAACCTATGTGATTTTTCTTTTTAGCCATTTCTAAGTACAAACCTACTGATGCGACAACAAATCCATCACTGCTCTTGGCTGCGTCCAAAATGCCTCAGTATAAACACTTGATTGAAAAAGCAGTTCAGTATGGAATAGCAAACGGAAGGTTAGTGCTAGGGATCTATTTTCAGATAAATTTTGGAGATGTAATCTAACTTTTCTACTAGTTTGCGTGTAAATACCTCAAAACACCAGTCACGCTTCATGCCTGGCGAACTGGCAAATATGTGATTTGCATGTTGTGATTGATTGGTATGAATTAAAACAGGAAAAATTATACAAGCGTTGATTGTTTTGGTGATGACGAATTTATGATAATTCATATGGTCCAATATCGATCGGGAGTTTGCTTTACGTAATTTGGTTTTCACTGGGTGCCAACATTAGTCATCATGACATAAAGACTGTCACGTGCAAGCTCGCTCCAAGGACTCATCAAAAACTTTTAATAAACTCTTGGATTGGTTATTGGTTTATCCAGACAGAAAAGACGACGACAGATTCTTGTAAAGTACTTGTTAGGAAGATGCTCAATCACTAGGATTCAAGTGATTTTTTAAAAAATTCTGGTTGTCTTCAAGACTTTCCTTGACCCTTTTGAGTCATGGATCTTTATCTTGTAAGTCAATGCAAAAGGCATGACATGCAAAATAAATCTGATCTCATATTTCTAGATCACTTAGCCCCACATTGGTGTTGCTTTCTCTTCAACCCCTCTATTGTTTTTCTTTGTAATTGATCCCCACTGGTTTTGTCTGGGATAACTGCAAATATGATTTTAACAAAGGAGGGGCATTAATTTGAAGGAGGATACTTAATATTCTTCTGTATAGATTCTACTGTGGTTGAAGCTTAAGAAAGTCATAATTTAGGTTTTCCTTTCATTCCTGCCATTTAAGATAGTTAGAGAGAGGGGAGGGGGAAGTGCTTATTCAAGAATGGTTCCTGTTTGACATTATCACCTGGGAGGGTGCTTATTAGAGTGTGGGCACTTATTCAAGGAAATATGATATTCATGAGACCCAGATACGCACTATCAGAAAGACATAAAGGTAGCAAAAGTCATCCAAGAGCCATAAGCAGTGCAGAACAATTGGCTGGCAAGGCAAAGGGCCTGCATTTGTCTTGCCATTCTAATCACAGGCTTATCAGTCTTGCTGCCTGTTTTAATATCAGTCCATTGGAGCTTGCTTGAAAAACAGACAGGGAAAAAAAATGAATCAATCGAAGAGAGAAATTCAGATCAAAGGGAAAATAATTTTACAGTGTTTTTTTTTTCTATTTATTATAAAATTTTCCCTATTATCCTGTTACATTCTGACCTTGTCAATCACTTGACAAAAGTATCTTGTCTCAGAACAAATCTTAATGAAATTTTGTTTCAAATTCAAGCACTCTGGAAGAGCAAGTAACTGAAGCAATGGATAAAATAGTAAGTCCAACAATTTTGAATAGCGTAATTGAGACCTCTTCAGGAGAGAGCTTTGCTCTAGGTTTCATTTAATGTTGAAACTCTAATATCACCCCTCCCTTTGAAGTCATGTTTGCTGCCCACAATCATTATGGTAATGGCTATCTTTAAGCAGAAACAAAAATTATGGTCAGAAAATAATACAATCACAAAGTTCTCAGGAAAATGACCTGAGAAACAGCGCATGTTGGCTGAGATGTTGGCAATATGATATACAGTAGCATAAAATGCATTTAAATCATGCAACTTAATTTACATGTAAGTGAAAAGAACAATGGCAGTTCACACTATATTTTAAATATGGTCACCGTGTGCTGAACAAGCTTCAATTTTCCTATTTACCTTATTTTGGTAATCATGATCTGTCACCCTTCTCAACAAGGTGTTTAACTTTCTTCTTCATTTACCTTATTTTTTCAGTTTGTTCTTTTTGGTGTTGAGATACTGAAGCTAGTACCAGGTAGAGTTTCAACAGAGGTTGATGCCAGGTCAGTGAACTTGAGTTATAATAAATCAAGAGGTATACAGACAGTTCAAACTTGCTTGACATTATCATCCCCTGGCTTTAAAAGACAGGTCTTGTTACACTGCAGTTCTCTGCATTATACAATTCTCTTTGGCAGACCCCAGATATACCAGGTCAATGCCTGTCTCCAGATAGCAAATTCAAATAAGTGTACTGTGGGCGGATTCAGATGATGAAGATGAAACTTTAGGCTCCAAAAGAAAAGTCATTATAACACCCCTTTCCTCTACTCCTTATGCATTGACAAGAAAACTGAAGGATTTGATGCCTGGGCTTTTCTGATATTGGTGGGAAAGCCCCCTTAGTTTTTTTTCATGTTGGGTATCTATTAAAGAACATGATTAAAAAACATGATTTTAGTAGCATTTTCAATATTGCCATCGCAGAATCTTAGGACTGCTTTTTGCCTTTTTCCGAAAAAAAAAAATTATCAAAAGGTTAAATTATTTTTCAACCTTAACATCATGGAGAAAAAAAACTTTATAATGTAAACCAAGTAAAAATTATTTATCATAAGATATAATTTTTTTCATTCAATAAGTGAGAATTAAAATTCTATAATAATTGTAGAATTTTAATTCATTATTATAGTGGTCAGAAATGGCTGTTAAAGCTTTTTTAGCCCTTTAACTTCCCAGATCAAATTTGTAATCCTCCTTACTATCAACCATACAACTCTTATAATGTTAGTTCAGAGAATTTAGTATTGGATCAACTAATTGTCACCAAATTGATATTTTTCTTTATTATCATAACTTATCTGGTTGTTATTGTATTGATATTGTATGGAGAAATTCTGTCTTGGTCACTCATGGGAGTCAAAGGGTTAAGATCTTATATTTCTACAGAAGTCTGTTGTAAACATGATTTCAAATGTAGTTTGAATCTTTGTACACTTCATTTTGTGTAGGTTATCCTTTGATGTTGAAGGCTCAATTGAGAAAGCAAAAAAGTTCATAAAGCTTTATGAAGAGGCAGGAATCAGTAAAGAGAGAATCCTCATTAAACTTAGCACAACTTGGGAAGGAGTTGAAGCTGCAAGGTTAGTATTTAACAGCCACAAAATTTGTTCTCTAAATGGCTCTAATTGTATTTTCTTCCCAAACTTTTGCATCTAATTTGTCTAAATCCACCTGCTCCTTAATTGCAGTTTGACTACTACCTTCCTTTACTTCAGCTTTTACAAAGCAGTGTTTTAAAGTTGCCACAGGGGAAGGTTACACTTGTTAACGGTGGGCTTATTCTAATTTGTGGAACCATTTAAATGATGATATCAGGATCTATATTTCCCACTCTTTTCTCTTCATATATCCTATAGTACTGACAAGTAGATTTCTTTTAACCATCCTAAGCCATAAGGGCGCTCCTTTAATTGGTGATTATTTGTTTTTTTTCTTGGGACTTCTATATTTGATTCAATGGTGATATTGTTCAGAGAAATTAGAAGCCAGTCACTGTACTGTTAAACAGTTAAATCCATCCAATAGTGAAGCAAGATTCAACCAGCTGAAGGGCTGATAATGAATAGCCACACACTGTTAGGTGTGTATGGCTAACTGAGCATATGTTTGCAAGAGGCAAGTGATCTATTTGGCCACACATGTTAATAATGCCATGGATTATGTTAATGGAATAATTTTTTAAGTATTTTAAGCTCTCCACAATGGGTACTTTTCAGGAAGCTCGAGCAAGAGGGTATCCATTGCAACATGACCCTTCTTTTCTCATTTGCTCAGGTAATCTTTCCTTTACTTTTAAAATAATAAACATTTTGGGAGCAAAGTGCATTCTGTATTGAGAGCGGGCTACATAATAGAATGAACACACCAATAAATATATGTATGTCACCTCTGTTCAAACAAAGCAGGTGTCAGCCCCAAAATTTGGAGCATTTTGTTGCAAACAAGTTTTTGCCTCAAAGATTTTAGGTGTGCATATGAACATACACATAATCAATGATACTTTATTTGTAATTTTCCCTTTTCTCTCTCCCCAGGCAGTAGCATGTGCTGAAGCGAATGTTACCCTGATATCACCATTTGTTGGTCGCATTCTGGATTGGTATGTCAAGAACACAGACCAGAAGGAATTTCAACCTGCAGATGATCCAGGTAACATGAGATTATTAATGAGTAATTGTACAGGAATTTAATTCACATCAGTCAAAGAGATGTTAATGCAGAACTCTACCCTAGACTCCATAGAGGCTGGTTCCCTTAATTCTTTTTATACATAAAAATTTGTGATACAACCATTACAAAACATCGGAGAAGAATGTTTTGAAACAATTTATGTTAGAAAAACAAAGATATTTTGTTTGCTGATCTTGTCACCACCACACAATACTATACTAGACAGAGTATTCTATATTTGTACTCCCTTTGGAATGATCACAAAACCTGTTCAACAGTATTGAAAACAATTACAGTCGTCTTGGATTATGCAGACTCCTGGGTATTGGGCTGGGTATTTACTCTGGATAATTGAAAGTCTGCACAATTTAAAATATGAATAATACAGAACAAAAATAAAACTAAATATATATCATACAATCAATATTACAAAAGAATTAAAGCACATTCTCAAATCATTGTGTGTTGTTAACCCTTTAACTCCCAAGATCTCATTTTTTAGTAATTCTCCTCACTGTCTGCCATGCAATTCTTATGATGTCAATTTGGAGAATTTGGTATTGGATTAATTCATAATCCCTTAATTGATATTTTATTTTATTCTTATCACTTCTGTGCTTGATATTGTATTGAGATTGTAAGGAGAAATTCTCTCTTGGTCACTAATGGGAGGTAAAGGGTTAAAATGTACCAAAAGTATCTACAAAATTTTTTTTGATTGACCAACAATAATAATTATAATGATTATGAATTGATAATAAAAATATAGTTGATTATCATAATTATATCTGTAAAGATACAATTAGTGCATCCTTACACTCCCACTATGGGTAGTTCCATTTGTCTCATGCTTTGGAGGGGTGTTTTTGTTAGGTGTGAAGAGTGTGACAGCAATTTACAATTACTACAAGAAGTTTGATTACAAAACTGTTGTCATGGGAGCATCATTCAGAAACACAGGGCAGATCACTGAACTAGCTGGATGTGATTTGCTCACTATCAGGTAATAATTTCCACTCACTTGGTATTAATTTATTGTCAGTAATAAATCAAATCAGAGCTCTATTTTCATGGGCACTTCAAATCACCCTCTCTCATAAGGAAGGTGGTTAGTAAGAAAATTTATCCTCTCAATCTCAAACCATAAATAATTTATGACCACAGAATATAATTGCCATCACATTTTCATGGAACACTGTTATCAAAGGTTTACTTGGTGAATCTTGACTTTTCACACAGGTGTTGTATTTTAAGTTCTTGCTAAGATATTTTTCTTAATAGAAACTTGTACTTTTTACACACTTGAATGTTTTATGCATGAGAAAAAAAGGAATAGACACCCAGTTTTGAAAAAAACACCCAAGAATCCTGCTTTGTATAAAGATTAGAACAGTTTTTATCTGGTCCTGGTTATAACCACAGTGACATCTACACAATACTTTTAATGTTTTGTATATAATAGTATACCTGAAGAAATTATGCACATCTGATTGGCTGTTGTCTTTGAAAATTTACTTGTGCTTATTAACACCAGATTGCACTCAATCATGTTAGTACCAATACATATACAAATTCTTATTTAATGTTCTGTGATTCATTTCAGTCCCTCGTTGCTAGAAAAACTTTCCAATTCCACTGAAACAATTTCCCAGAAGCTTTCAGTCGAGGAAGGTGAGAAAGCAAATATACCTCATACATTGACAACCTTTGACAACCTTTGAGGTCGTTGTTTCTGTATCCTTTTAGCAAAGCTGAAGAGGCTCAAGCTAAGAAGAAGTCAAACAAAAACATTTGGCAACTTCTGTATTTTTCCTTTACACTTCTCCATCAATAATTAATAATTATATCATGAGCTCTCTATTTCTATTGTGTGATAGTTGATGAGGATAAAGCCCAAATCAACTATTGAGCATAGAATGGAGAGGGAATTATGAAATTATTCTGGTCTATATATACTAGTTATTCAATACTTAACAAGACAGGCTTCTCTTGTCTTTTTATTTTATTTTGCTATCAGTTGCATTCTGCTAGGCTACTCACCTCACTCACTATATTTAGGCAGCAAGTATCGTGTCCAATCAGATCGCAGCACTTTTGATAGAATGCTAGTAGATTAAACTAAAACTTCACATCATGAAGCCTGACATATAGTCAGCATAAACACAAGAGACCAGTTTACTGAACATTTTTTAATGCATTTTCATTTTAAAAGTGTAGCATTTATTTTGAATTCTAAATAGAATCAAAAGGATCGGGTATTTTTAGCTCTTTATGTAGGTACTCTCACAGTGAATAATGCATACTTACTTACACACAAATTAACAGTCACACAGGGCAACATGCATAAGCTTTAAGGCAGTATCAATCAATTGTTGTTGTTGCTTGTTAATCTTATTGACACTCAATTATATGCCTTTTGCAGCCAAAAAACTCGACATTGAAAAAGTCTCCCTAGACGAGAAGAAATTCCGCTGGCTTCTCAACGAGGATGCTATGGCAACAGAAAAGTTGGCTGAGGGAATCAGAAAGTTTGCTGTAGATGCTGTGAAACTTGAGGATATGATCAAGAGTGAACTCCAGAAATAAGCTTTCCATAGCGGGCAGTCCTATATACGCCACCAGGACATTTTGAAAACATGGCTTTATGACCGGAACTTAATGGTCCTTAACATGAAAAGAATGCTAAAAGATATGATAACGGGTATTTAAATCAGACATGCGTCTTGCAGTAGATACATGAAGTTAATCAATTTAGTGGTATATTCGTGGCTGTAATATCTTACTAAATAATAGCTGTTGCCTCTTATGAAGATTGGGGCTGTACATCTAGGTTAGATTTTTTTCTTCAAACTAACAAGCAGGCAGTCGATCATTATAGAATACTTTTTAGAAGATTTGAATTGTTGGTTGAGTTTGTGTTTGTTCGTTTGGTTGATGCGTTTTTGTACAGAAAAATTTGAAACAAAGGTGATAGTGGACAGGGCGAGAAGCTGGGAGGGGAGAAGCCATCTTTCCGTGTTTGTATTCTGTTACAATAATGAGACCATACATTCACCCAATCAATGCTCTCCACGTGATGGTTCTCGTATTAGATCTCTCAAGCGATCAAGTTGTTGAATTTCATTAGTGAGGTCA